>NW_006408690.1:1886833-1896958 GCF_000296735.1 Chrysochloris asiatica
GGTTACGAATCGGGCTGTGAACCTTAAGGTCAGCAGTTCGAAACTACCAGCTGCTCTGCGGGAGAAAGATGAGGCGTTCCGCTCCCATAAAGATTTACAGCCTCGGAAACCCTGTACAGGGTCACTATGGGTTGGCACCTACTCGACGGCACTTAACAACAACAACATATGGTATATATTAAGAAATAAGAGCCGTAACACAAATAAATACCATGTTCTGTGCAGCATTATTCACAATAGCAAAAAGATGGAGACAACCTAGGTGCCTATCAGCAAAGAAATGGTTGAACAAACTTTGGTACATACACAACATTGAAGAAAAATGATGAGTCTGCAAAGTACTGCATAACAGGTAGCAACTTGGAGGGCATTATGCTCAGTGAAATTAGTCAGTTTCAAAGGGACAGCTGTTGTAGAAGTCCACTACTGTTAAAGTTATGAAAACAAAGTTTTCATTCTATAGTAAACATTCTATAATGGTTGCCAGGGGTGGGAAAGAAGGAAGAATCATTCTCTGAGTAGAGTGTCAGTAGACACATGCTGTCTTGAGTGACAGGGAAGGCAGTTAAAAAGAAAAAGAAGGGAAAAGAAACCAGCAATTGAATTGCTTTCCTTTTTCTTTCTCTTTCTGTCTTTCTTTCATGTACCAGAAGGGATAACGTATACTTACTTTCTCATTAGGGCAAACCATTGACAAACTTCCCTCAAATAAAAAAGAGGGCAAGGGAAGAGGAGGAGAAAGGACAAGTAAGGAATGAGAGGGGAAAAATCTGGAAATGGGATAGTGGGTGATGATTGGGCAACATGGAGAGTGTGGTTGGTGTGTCTGGATTGCATATGCAAAAATGGTTGAAACGGCAAATATTTTGTTGTATATATATATTGCTACTACAACAAAAAAGAGTATCTTCTGTTCAAATTGTATTTATTTTAGGGGATGTGCCACCCTCTTCTCCACCAATTTTCTCAGTGTGGTGATCAGACCACATGCATCGGAATCATCTGGAATTCTTAATACAATGCTGATTCCTAGACCCCACTGATCAGAATCCCTGAAAGAAGGTCCAAACAATTTGTATTTTTAGCACATTCCCTTGGTGATGATGGATTTGTATTTCTAACACACTCCTTTTAATCCTGTTGAGCACCTTAAAAGACTACCTACTTAGACATCTGGTAACCTAAGAACAGCTACACCAGTGACTAAAGCTCATACACCCAACTGAAATTCCCAAAGTATACCTTAAGGTGAGCCCCAGGGGTTGCACAAATGGTATGTACTCAGTTGCTAACAAAAAAGGTTGGTTATGAAACACCAGGTATGAATCTGCCATTGAAAATCCTAGGTGCAGTTCTACTCTGAGACAGGCAGTGTTGCCACGATTCAGAATCAACTCCGCTAGATTAGTTTGTTGTTGTTTTTAACCTTAGGTGAGATCCACCCAGAAAGCCTGATTGGGTGGGTAGCCTAAGAATGGCAACTGTGTACTTTATTCATTGTCCCTGTCTTAGTGGAGCACTGTGTACTATTAAAAAGTCTTTTACACTTCCATCTCACACCTATAGTTGGAGAGACTAAAAACAGACCCCACCTGCTCAGAGTATACCAAAATGGTTTCCTCCCTCTTTCTGAAGCTCTAGAAACATCAGTACTCATTTACTTTTTCTGGGAAGTAACACATGTGAGTTCAGACAGCAACAGCAGTGTGACCCCTTTTTTGTTAAAAGGAAATATATAGGAAAAGAAGTAAAATTATCATTGTAGTCACACCTTTTGACATCAGTAAACCAAAAACTAAGCCCACTGCCTTCCATTTCATAGTAACTCCATAAGACAAAATGGAACTTGGTTTCTGAGTCTGTGAATCTTTACAGGAGCAGCTGGTTTGTTCAAACTGTTGACCCAAATTACCAAATACTGTAAGTTCTAATTCCCAGGGACATACAGTTTATTAATCTATATTCACAGTTTAATAATTATAAGTAGCAAAGAATACTTTTTTGTTGGTCTTACAATTTGACCCAGAATCAACAGCTAAATAGAATCGTCTTATAACTCAATAGAAAACAATGCAAATTAGTGGTTCTAAACCTAAAATATTCTAGAGAACTCATATATCATCATGGATAAGAGTATTTTGAATCCAAGTTCTAGTTCTGAATTCCAATTCTGTCTTTTATTAGCCTTGGGCAAGTTACATAACCTCTTTGTGCCTCAATTTCTCAATCTATTTTGGCTGTTGTTAGGTGCCACTGAGCTGGTTCTGACTCATAGCAACCCTATGCGCAGCATTGTGAATGAAATATTGCCTGGTCCTGAGCCAACCTCACAATCCGTGCTACGCTTGAGCCCATTGATATTGCCACTGTGCCAATCCATCTCACTGGGGGTTTTCCTCTTTTGCTCTGACCCTCCTCCTTACCAAATATGATATCCTTCTCCAGTGACTGGCCCCTCCTGACAATATGTGTGAAGTATGAAAGATGAAGTCTGGCCATCTTGACCTTCAAGGAGTACTCTGGCTGCACTTCATCCAACTCAGATCTATTGGTTCTTTTGGCAGCCCATGGTACTCTCCTCCAACAGCATAACTCAAATGCATCAATTCTTCTATGGTCTTCCTTACTCACTGTCCAACTTTCGCATCCATATGAGGTTACTGAAAATACCATGACTTGAGTCAGGCACACCTTAGTCCTCAAACTGACATCCTTGCTCTTCAGCACTTTAAAAAGGTCTTGTGCAGCAGATTTGCCTAATGCAATAAATATGTCATTTGATTTCTTGACTGCTGCTTCCATGAGTGTTGAAAATGGGCATAATAATAGTATTTATCTCATGATATTGTTCTGAGGATTAAATTAGTTAATATATTTAAGCTTTGGAAATGTGTTAAGCAACACACACTCAATATATATTCATTACAAAGACCTGAAAAATAGATTAGCAGTAGATCTTGAGAGCCTATATCTTAAATAATTATTTCCAATCATTCTGATGTTGGATACTCAGGGGTCATACTTTGAGAAATAGTAATATCTATACTAGTAGCCTTCAAAGAGAGGGACAAGCAAACGTATGTGATTTACTGAGGTTTAGGAGAAGATACAAGTATTCCATATCCATTTGTTTTTATATAATTGATATGAAATTATTTTGATACTATTTTTTTTTTAATAACAAGACTCATTGATCTTATTATAGGTTGGATTCCAGGTGGAGTGCTACAGTGACCTCTACTAGGGGACAGTGAAAACAGCACAAGACAATACCTGGTCCCCTCACTTGATTTCAGTGTGTTGTAACACGTTGCAATTTATCTTTTAACTGGGTAAAATGAATCTACAAGGTTTCAAATTAGATGTTGTTGTCGTTGTTGTTAAGTGCCATCGAGTCGGGTCCGACCCATAGCGACCCTGTACAGGGTTTCCGAGGGTGTAAATCTTTACGGGAGTAGAAAGCCTCATCTTTCTCCCGCGGAGCGGCTGGTAGTTTCGAACCGCTGACCTTAAGGTTCGCAGCCCGATTCGTAACCACTACGCTACCAGAGCTCCTTATATATCCTTACAAAATGACCTGAACAGAGACTTGCAAATCTCAGCAAAAATGAAGAAAAAGAAACTAAAGTCACATTAGTCTTTTTCGTCTTAGTAGCCCTCTGTCAACCATGTATTTAGTAGGAGCAATGATCATATAAACCTTGAAGTCCTTTAGTGTTGCAAATGACTGTTGTGCTGATTGGGTGTTCAAGCCAATAAAGTTGGGTGTTCAAGCCCACCCATAGGCACCTCATAAAAAAAATCCTAGAAATTGTTATTAGCTAAATCTGTCAAGTTGGTTCCTACTCATAGGATTCCCAAGAGGTAGCGGGTGCCAACCTTGCTGGCAGTCCAATGCTTACCCTACAGCACCACACCAGAACTTCACAGAAACATAGTACATGGCTTTAAAATGCCCTTTTTGTTTGTTTGTTTGTTTCAAATTAAGTTGCATCCTTGGAGAAATAATATAAAATTAAAATCTATTACTCAAATCCTGGGTCCAATTATAATGTTCTTTAAGATGGCTTTTACAACAAAGCCCTGATGGAGCTGTGGGATAAACACTGGACTACTAACCATAAGATAGGAGCTGAAAACCACCAGCTGCTCCTCAGGAGAAAGACAAGGCTTTCTTCTCCCGCAAAGATTTGCAACGTCTGCAGGACCACTATGAATCAGAATTGACTTAATGGCAGTGGCTGGGTTTTGGGGGGGAGATGAGAGATCTCAGTATGTTTTTTGTGGGCAGGAGGGAGTTTCCTTTTAGCCTTAGGAGCTGACTGAAGAAAAGAAAATTGGTGGGTTACAGAAGACTTGAATAGACAGCAGGCTAATATGGGAATGATGGATGACTTACTGCAGATCAAATGGTTTTGACAGCCTTTTCCACGTTATATGCAGTTCCCTGTGATTATAACTTTCTCTTTGTACCTTCTTATACCTATTATCAAATTAACATTAGTCTTCATTTTAACACTGTGTGAGGGAAGGAGACAGAATAACTCCCTTGGGTCTTTGTGGTGGAGAAAGTGTCAGGAACCTGACATCACATAGTCATCTTGGGAGCATGTAGGCTACTTTGGACCTGATCTATGGCATCTGTCTTTGATGACATTTGCTAAGCACTCAACTGAACTTATTATGAATGGTTTTGCATCTTCTGCTTTATAGGATTACACTTATTACAGTAACCTGCCTTTGAAAATTAAATACTGGCTCATAATTGTAATTATTAGTACAAATGTAAAATTAACACCTAATTAAAATTAGGTTGAACCATATGAAATTGCTTTTTGAAGTATGGAGAAAAATTATCAGAAGTAAGTCTGGAGCCAAGCAATACTGAATTCAGATTGGTTTTGTCAACACTACAGAGTGGCCCTGTTCAGTGTAAATAGCTCAGTCAACTCCAAAACCAGCCCCTAAATTCTGAAAGTCATCCCTGTGTTATTGTTAAGTGCTGTTGCATGGGTTCCAACTCAAAACCACCCTGTATAGGGTTTCAGAGGAGCAGCTGGTGAGTTTGAAGTGTCAACCTTGCAGTTAGTATTCCAGTGCTTATCCTACAGCTCCACACCTGTGTTAATCACCTCATAAATTGAATATTCCTAAAACCAACAAAAAACAAATCAAACCAGCTGCCATTGAGTCGATCCTTAATGGCAACCCCAAGGGAGTCAGAGGAGAACTGCCCTCCATGATGTTTTCAATGGCTGGGATTTTTCAGAAGTAGACTGCCAGGAGCAGACCTTTCTTCTGAGGTACCGCTGGGTGGACTTAAACTGCCAACCATTCAGTTAATGGAACAGGGACTCCGAATAGTTTTAAAACCTTAGGCTAAAAATCTCATTTACTGAACTTACTTCCATGAGATGCCTCTGGAACAAGAAGCTGAATGCTAACTTTGTAATTTTTCAATATTCAGTTTTTGATCATAATTTATTTCTATAAAAACATAGAAACTTGTGAATTTAACAAAAATAAACTGATAATGAATGCACACATCAGTCCTCAACTAAAATGTATGCTTACTAAAAGGTAGTCTCTGCAGGAGTCTGCACACTCATTCCCAGATGATCTTTTTGTTTAAGATGCAGTGGGTGCCACTATTGGATTACCCTGAGGGAGGTTATAAAAAATATCTTCATTATCACTTAGTCACACCTCATAATACGTTTACCTGGAGGTATTCAAATGAAAGGCTAGCACTATATCCACTCACACTCACATCTTCAATGTATTTTAATAAAGATGAAAAGACCAAGTGATAGGATCACTTTATCATAGTTTAAAGGAAGTCTTCATGCAGCTAACAATTCTAGGCTGAATCCCAGAAATGTTTAAAGATTAATTTATAGGGTAATTATCACTATTACATGGAAAGTAGAATGAAATAAGCATGAAAAAAAATCATTAGGAATGTATTTGGATTTTAGTGTTTAGGTGGTGGCGGTGGTTATGTGCCATTGAGTCGGTTCCAACTCACAGGGACCCTGTATAGATTTCCAAGGCTGTAAATCTTTACAGGAGCAGAGAGCTTATTTTTCCTTTTGCTTTCTTCCTGTATGATGTTCTTGATGTCATCCCACAAATCCTCTGGGCTTTGGTTATTAGTGTTTAACACACCTAATCTTTTCTTGAAATGGGTTCTAAATTCAAATGGAGTTTTTCTTCAACTTCAACCTGAACTTGGATATGAACAATTGGTCTACTTCACACTTGGATGCTGGCCTTGTTTTGGTTGATGATATTGAGCTTCTTCATCATCTCTTCCCACAGATGTAGTCAATTTGATTCCTGTGTATTCCAGCTGGTGAGGTCCATGACCAAAGTCAATGTGTATGCTGTATTTAAAATGAATAAAGTCATTGGTTTTGAAAATTCTGTCCTGTGATTTCCAGCATCATTTCTACTGCCAAGGCCATATTTTCCAACAACTAATCCTTCCTCATTGCTTCTAACATTCACATTCCAGTCACCGGTAGTTATAAATACATCTTGATTGCATGTTTGATCAAGTTCAGATGAAGAGGTTGATAGAATTCTTCAATTCTTTCATCTTTGGCATTATTTATAGATGTGTAAATTTGAATAATAGTGGCATGAACTGGTCTCCCTTTCAAGCATATGGATGTTATCCTATCACAGACAGTACTGTACTTCAAGATAGATCTTGATATGCTTTTTTAAAAAAATTAATGCTTAAATTAAAAACTTATGTGCATCAAAAGACTTCACCATAAGAGTAAGAAGGGAATCCACAGAATGGGAAAAAATCTTTTGCAATGGCACAGCAGACAAGGGACTTATTTCAAAAATATATAAGAAACTACAAAACCTCTACAATAAAAAGACAAATAACCCAATTAAAAAATGGGCACAGGACATGAACAGACATTTCACCAAGGAGGGGATCTGGGCAGACAACAAACATATGAGGAAATGTTCATGATCACTAGCCATTAGAGAGATGCAAATCAAAACAACAATGAGATATCATCTCACACCAGCAATAACAGTAAGATAAAAAAAGTTGAGGACAATAAATGCTGGTGGAGATGTGGAGAGACTGGGACCCTCCTACATTGTTGGTGGTATTGCAAATGGTCCAACCTCTCTGGAAAGCAATATAGCACTTCCTCAGAAGGTTGGGAATAGAAATACCTTATGATCCAGCAATTCCTCTACTTGGTATTTACCCACAAGAAATAAGAGCCATAACACGAGTAGACATATGAACACCAATATTCATAGCGGCACAATTTACAATAGCAAAAAGATGGAGACAGCCTAAGTGACCATCAACAGAAGAATGGATAAACAAACTGTGGTACGTACACAGAATGGAATACTATACTACTTTGAAGAACAACAAGGAAGCTGTAAGCTATAGCATAACATGGATGAACTTTGAGAACATTATGTTGAGTGAAATTAGTCAGTCACAAAAGGAGAAATACTGCATAGGACCACTACTGTAAAAGAACCCATACTAAAGGGATGAGGGGGACTCTTTGCTGCTTGCTGGGATGTGGGCGAAGGAGTGGGGAGGGAGGGGAAGGTGAAGCACAGGGTAGGGACTAGACACAGGATAGTTTGGGTGCTGGGGTGGGGACAATACACAAGAAGGGGGAGGGGAATGGAAGAACAAGGTGGATGGGAAAAAAATTAGGCAGGTTTGCATGGACTAAGTGGGACAGAGGTAAATAATGATGTATGCACAACCTTGAAACAACAGGGCTCTGGGATACAGGGATTGAGACATGGTTGGAATGGGCAAAAGAGGGACATATTGTTTAGATGCTTAGCTGTCTTTTGAATCTTGGTTTCCCTTGCATACCATTATAAAATAGACACTAAAGGGGGAGAGAAAGGAATAGCTAGAAACTTCACCACAGAAAGCTTGTAAGACTGTCTTCTGCCTATAACTGATTGGAATACCTTAAATGGGGCTATAACGTGCCCAGTGAATGAGGCTTCCTGTGGACCCTCTGCATTACATAAGACCATAAGTGGAATCCTGAACCCCATCCAGAATCTTCTGAGGTGGGAAATTTCCACTTGAAAAGACAAGAAGACCAGTCTGGAGCAGCTAAAAGAACAGAAGATACTGCTTGAAAGAAAGACCAACAGGAAAAATACAAAACAATAACAGCAGTCCGGCTGACTACTACAGAAACAAGCAAGTTGCTCGCCCAGGAGACATCAAGACTAGCTGTCAGGTCCTCTCAGGGCAAACCCCCTTCTAAGAATAAGACTCAATGGTAATACACAAGCAGACACATGCTCTGACTGGTGACCATGTTGATCACCAATAAGAAGAAGTGAGGGAAAAATAACAATGGAGCTGCAAGCTAAGTCCAACTACATTCTATAGACCCCTGTGAACCCAGGTGGAAACAGTTGTTTGGCCACCAGTTTGGCAAGACCTAGGTACTCTTGGGCCCAGAGTCAGTGACATAGCCACAGAGGACTAGAGTGGAGAGTCCAGCTGATAAGAAGAGAAGGCATATGCATGAGAACACACACTTGCAGATAATACCCACTTGACCTGGCTTCAATGACTGGATGATCAGAGCTCAACTAGAAGAGGAAAGAAAAGGAAAAAAAGTAATCTGATACAATTTGATGAACTTGACCTACACCTATGGATGCAGTAGCTCAAAAAAGGGAATGAATCTTTACAGCAAGGATCATTTCCACCCCTTCAATCCAGAGGGCAAGGAGGAAGGTAGAATTTCCAGTGAATGATATCCAATCTGTCTCGGCAGGACTGATGAAAGGAGATGTGGATAGCACTCATGTACAATAGTGAATAATTACTATCAGGACTGACTGTGAGGGTTGGAAATGTAAAGGCAGATGTTTTGTAGCAAAAGGAGGGGAGTGGTTGACTTTGCAATCCAGGAGCGGAGGGCCCTGGGACCATCAAGGGAGAAGAGTGGAGTGAAGGTCCCTACCCAGAGAAACAGTGACGCCAGAGATGGAGGCAGAGATGATGACATGGAGAGATGGAGCAGCTGGGAAATCTAGACCCAGAGAGGGACAGGGGCTGTGTGCTGACGACCAGGGAGCAGGCTTGCAGGGTATACCCTTTGGTTGGTTGATGATGCATGGAGGGGATTGTAACCATGACAATGTAACAATATAGGATAGGATGAATGTAAAGCTAATGTTCTCCCATGTAAACTATCACATAATTCACAATAAAACATTTTTAAAAAAAGAAAATAGAACGTTACAGCAATAGTATGATTTTGTAAAAATTGCACCTTTTGCCAATGTTTCATTAAAATTCATTTGTCAGTTGAAAAAAAAAAAATTACTACTTGACATTCTTCTTCACTTTGTGGTTCCTGGCATAGTAAACCATATGATTGTCTGAGTCAACATGGTAAATACCAGATTTCAGCTCATTAATACCTAGGATCTCATCATGAACTGCCAGAAGAACAAACAAATTTGTATTGGAAGAAGTACAGCAGAATGTTCCTTAGAAACCAGAATGGCCAGGCTTTGTTTCTCATACTTTGGACATATTATAAGGAGGAACCCATCGCTGGAGAAGGACATCATGCTTGGTAAATTGGAGGGTCAGCATAGAAGAGGAAGATCCCCAATGAGATTGATTGACATAGTGGTATCAGCAATGGGCTCAAATGTAACAAAGATTATGAGGATGGCACAGGATCAAGCAGTGTTTCATTCTGTAGTGCACAGGGTTGCTACAAGTCAGAACTGACTTGACAACACCTAACAACAACAACGATCCCTTGGATATTGATCCTAATGAGTTCCATTTCACTTTCGACAACTTCCAATTTTCCTAGACTCAGACGTCGTACGCTCATGTTTTGATTTTTAATAAGTGTTTGCAGCTCTTTCTTTTTATTCTGAGTTGTGGCCCATCCGCAAATGAAAGTTTTAAAATTTTTGCTCCATCCATGTTCTCCAGAGACTGGTTCCTCGTCACAATATGTCCAAAGTATGAGAGACAAAGTCTTGACATTCTTGTTTCTAAGGAGCATTTCGGCTGTACTTCTTTCTGCACAGATACCTTTGTTCTTCTGGCAGTCCATGGTA
>NW_006408690.1:1899375-1900491 GCF_000296735.1 Chrysochloris asiatica
AAGTGGGTATTATCTGCAAGTGTGGGTGTTCTTACCTATATGCCCTCTCTTCTTATCAGCTGGATGCTTCACTCTCCACTCTAGTCTTCTATGTCACTGACTCTGGGCCCAAGAGTCCCCAGATCTTGCCACATTGCTGGCCAACCAGGTCTCCACCTGAGTTCAAAGGAGTCTATTGAACATTGTAGGGCTTAGCTTGCAGCTTCATTGCTGTTTTTCCCTCACTTCCCCTTATCAGTGACGAATGTGGTCACGAATCAGAGTGTGTATTCCCATTGAATCTTAGTCTTAGAAGGGGGTTGCCCTTAGGGGACCAGACCACTTTCGTTGATGTCTCCTGAGTGAGCAACTTGCTTGTTCTTATAGTAATCAGTTGGTCTGCCTATATTCTTTTGTATTTTTCCTGTTGGTCTTTCTTTCAGGAAGTAAGTATCTTCTGCTCTTCTAGCCTTTCCAGGCTGGAAGGCCTGTCTTTTCAAGTGGAAATTTCCCACCCCAGAAGAGTCTGGATGGGGTTCAGGATTCCAACTTTGATCTTATGTAATGCAGAGGCTCTGCAGGAAGCCTCCTTCACTGGGCAAGTTGTAGCCCCATTTTAGTATTCCAATCAGTTATAGGCAGAAGATGAACTTACAAGCTTTCTATGTTGACATTTCAGGCTATTCCTTTCTCTCCCCACCAAGTGTCTATTTTATAATGGTATGAAAGGGAAACCAGGATTCAAAAGACAGCCAAACATTTTAACATTATTGCCCCCCTTTTCCCCATTCCAACCATTTCTCAATCCCAGAGCCCTGTTGTTCCAAGATTGTGCATACATTATTATTTACCTCTGTCCCACTTTGCCCATGCAAACCTGCCTAATTGTTTTCCTGTCTGCTTTGTTCTTCCATTCCCTCCCGCTTCTTGTGTATTGTCCTCCTCCCTAGCACCCAAACTATCCTGTGTCTATTCCCTACCCTGTGTTCCACCTTCCCCTCACCCTACCCCCCACATTCCAGTAACCAGCAAATAACCCTTCTCCCCTCCCCCCTTAGTATGGGTTCTTTTTCTTAGTCTTTTACAGTAGTGGTCCTATGCAGTATTTCTCCTTTCATGACTGACTAATTTCACTCA
>NW_006408690.1:1900591-1910335 GCF_000296735.1 Chrysochloris asiatica
CATACCTTAGTCCTCAAACTGATATCTTTGTTCTTGAACACTTTAAAGAGGTCTTTTGCAGAAGATTTGCCTAATACAACATATCCATTTGTTATTGTTTTTGTTGTTAAGTGCTGTCAAGTTGGTTCCAAGAAACAACCAGTGGATTTGAACTGCCAACCTAGTGGTTTGCAGTCCAGTGCTGATCCTAAGCGCCATACCAGGAGTCAGTTTGTTCAAGGTCCTCAAAGTAAACCCAATCCAATTAGACTTTATTTGTTAATTTTTATTGGTTAAGATTAGAAAGAGAAGTATAATTTCCTGATACAATCTTATTTCTGCATATTTTCTTGCATTCCTGATCTTACAGGCCAGCAGTCCTTAAATGACCTCTATGCAATCTGACCATTGGAAGTAAGACAAGTGGAATAAGAGCTAGTGGACCAGGAAATATGTCTAGATCATGCCCTCTGCAAATTGTATAAAACCAACTTTATGGTCATCTTTACTGATGGAGGGTTTCTTCCATGGATATATTAGAAATGTTAGAGAAGAAAATTGATTAAGAATGATTAATATTCATAACTACTGCATTTGGAAAGACTGAAATGATACAAGGGAGGCCTAAGAAGTATAATACACACAAACGTGACATTCAGACTTCAGGAGCTGGCATCCCTGGATTGGAGTAGGGCCACTCACTAGTGTTGGCAGGTCTAGCTTGTGTTCAGGATTGCTTAGCTTCAGGCTGATAGTTGACTGGTTCTGGCCAACAAAATGGCAATTTCACTTAGTTCAACTTCAATTTAAGTTCTGCTGACTGAGATTTACCTTTGTTGACCCATTTCTCCGTCTTTCACCAACCTTCTCTGAATCCTGCCATCCTTGGGTGATCTATAGTTGGAGCCTGTTTTCCATGACCTTGAATATTCTTTCCTTTCCCTGCATTAAAATCTACCATCCTCCACTTAGGAATCACACTAGGGTCCTGCTACAGCTTACTCATCTTCCACCCCATCCCCAGAGTGCAGTTTAACCTGAAGGGATTCATAATTGGAGAGTATTAAGTAAACTTCCTAGCAGAGAGGACATTTTTGGATCAACCTAGTAAGCCTTTCTTGGACCTCAATTCTAATCACAGATACATGGTACAACACAGACGCCTCCCTCATCTAAATATAAGCCAGTCTTTTCATAAAACATTCTTTGGGTGATTATAAAACTGGAGACAATATTAAATTGTTTTCCAGGCCATGCTTAAGATGCGTCTATTTTTGTTACTTATTTTGCAGTGGCTTTCAAATAGCGTGCCTGAGAAGCATCTGAATTTAAGAAGCTTACCTTTGAGGTATTTTTTTTTCCCTCATTGTCAACTTTAGGGCCAATATTTGGCACAATATATATGCTGTTATGACATTGCTATCTACTGTGATAAAAATAACTCATGATGTCAAACCCTCAACCCCAGGAGTGCTGCCCTCACGAGATAATCCGATTGGAGGGGAACTGGGTTGGCCAGAACCAAAGCCTCCGGGAGACAAAAATAGAGTGCTAATGTCCTGCAGTGATGTGCAGGAGAGTGGGAAGTGGACAGATATATTTATAAAGGAAAACGGTTCTGAGCATCTGCTAAGTCCCCATTCTCTTGTTTTCCCAGGTCTATTTCTGGCTTCTCTTTGCACAACACAAAGCAGCTTCGCAAAATACGGAGCCCTTCCCCTGCCTGCCAGTCTCCAACACTGTCTCCAACAGTGCTCCGAGAGAGGCTGGCATTGAAGGATGATTGTCTGTGTCTAGAGTTTTAATTGAAAAACATTCCCTGAAATGGAAAGACACACAAAGGAAGTGATCTCATCGGCATCGATTTTCCTAACTTTCAGTTTTGTTTCTCCAAGCTGGAACTCGGTCCAGCAGCGTCCCTTGGTGGTTTCTGCCCGGAACTGCAGGGGAAAAAGACCGCCCTAAGAGAGCTCTGTGGCCTTCAGAGAAGCACATTTCAAATCCTTATCAAACAGGCTAATATCTCTTTTACTATGGTAGTTGAAAACAGAGTCTCTCTTCTATACACACATCGCTAGAACGAACGATACTTTTCAGTTTTCAACACAGTGCGCGGTAGTCTTGGAAATGATTTCCATCCTAGCTTCAGGTTTCTAATGGATACAAAGAAGGAAGTTTATGGGATTAAATGTTGTGCCTGAATTTGGAACTTATTTTCAGACAGAAAAATTAGTTTGAGTTTGTATTACTCTGCACTCAAATAAGACTGTCGTGAAGCAAAATTTACTCGAGAAAATATTATATGCAATAATTTGTGTTCATATTGTGTGAATCTGTTTACACTTTGTTTTATCATTACAATCACTCCAGAGATCCTAGACTGAACTTATTAATCAAAAGTCAAGGTTTTTGACTCCTTGAAAAAGATTCCCATATACAAATCTGAACTCACAAAAGCAAACTGATTGCGACAGAGCCTGTTGAAACAGAGATGAAGCATTAACACCCTCAAGAATGTTTATGTTTATGCAAGGAGGCTTCAAAAAGTTCATGGGGGAAAAATAGAATTCAAAGATTATGGACTTTTCCAACAAACCTTTTGAAGTATATATTTGCATATTATAACTGGTGCATCCACGAGAATAAAGTTTACTTCTCTTTTTGATATTTGACAAACTTCGCAGAGAGTAAGTAAGGTCATTTATGAATTGGAAAACAAGCTAAGGAGTCTTTGAGAACTAGATACTAAATCGAATTCTATGTCTAAATGTTCTAACCAAAAATGCACTCTATCCCTCAAGAGAATAAGGAAAACAATACCTCTCAAGGAGATGAGGGACATATTTTAAAATACATTTTTCAATGCTGTCTGGAAATCAACGATTTGAAGTTCTTGGTGATTAAAACTTAGTAAGTCAGTGTTCATTGCAGCGCTCTTCACAAGAGCTGATAGAAGCAACCTCAGTGCCCATTAACAGAGGAATGGCTAACCAAAATGTGTTTATCCATTACAATCACTCCAGAGAGCCTTTGTACGTATATTTGTAGTACATACATACAATGAAATACTATTCAACCATCAAGAAAAATTAAGTCCTGATATATGTTACAACTCAGATAAACAAGTTAAGTGAAATAAGTTAATCACAGAAAAAAAATGTATCACATGATCTCAATTACATGAAATAACAAGTAACTCAAAGTCTCTGTGGGGCCTGAATTATGTGACGAGGGTAAAGGATCATTTAAAAGAAGAAGCTAAAATGTTAAGACAGTTTCAGGCTCTAAATAATTTTTCCTTTGATTTGATAGACTAGAAGAGAAAGTTCTCCTGGGGGAAAGGTCACTCGTGAACAATGTAGAAGATGCCACAGAAATTTCTCCTGTGCTTACAAACTCTTGGAACTGAGATTTCCAAATAGACTTGGATTGCCAAACTCCCCATTCCTGCACACTTCGATGAGGGGGCCAACCTGACGTTCAATATTTCCAACCCTTTCCCTCCACCCTATATACATTATCCACCACACAGCACACCCTTCACCCTTTCCTGCCTCATTCTTGACCCCTTTTCTGTATTTAGATTTTTTTTTTTTTTTTTTTAAGTTTAATGTCAGGGAAAAGTGTTTCCTAACATGGTTAAAGTGAAAACGTTGTTCTTTA
This sequence comes from Chrysochloris asiatica, assembly GCF_000296735.1. Lineage (NCBI taxonomy): Eukaryota > Metazoa > Chordata > Mammalia > Afrosoricida > Chrysochloridae > Chrysochloris > Chrysochloris asiatica. The sequence continues at coordinate 1,904,234 of NW_006408690.1, forward strand.
TAATGAACATAAATCTCAGTTTACACATTTCTAGTGCTGTTCCATGTGGGAAAATGTGAAAACATATTTCAATCAGCCACCAGCAAGTTTCTAGACAGCTTTGTCTGTGAAAAGACTAGAGTAATGCCTAGTTATCACAATACCTGGCATTACCTTGCTTAAGACTGAAGATGAATTTAAGAGAGAAAAGAAACAATGCTGTCATCAAAGGAAAAAAATTGCTGCCCAGTTGTCTGATTCATAGTAACCTGTAAGACTATAGGGTGTTCAATTCTGTAATCTTTATTAAATCCGATCACCATGTCTTTTTTCTGTGGAGCAACGGGTGGGTTCAAACCACTGAACTTTAGGTTAGTAGCCCAGTGCTAACCACCACTACTCCACCAGGGCTCCTTACCAAGGAAAAATTTCTTAACTTTAGGGGTAGATGAAAATACTGTCAGATGAAAAATGTATTTAACTATGTAGCCTGCTTAACTGTAGCAAGGATTCTGAGTTTGCTCAGTCCCCTTTATTCCTCAACAGGTAAGACTTGGAAGTGTATCCCAGAAGAAGCAGCTTCAAATGTTGCTGTGGAACCCAGGAGTGTATACACAAAGCCCACTCCTGGGTGCTGTTTATGCTGTGAGAATAAATTGAATACATGTGATTGTGGATGTTCCTACTTGTGCACCTATTACTATAGCTTTGGACCTCAGGGTAGGAAACTAAAGAAAATGTTAGCTTTCACTAGAGATATGTGGGTGTACTGGGGAAGGACAGCAGCAGATATGAGCTGTGCACTGACCACACAATAAAAGTACTCCTCATTTAGGAGTAACATAGTTGGACTCATCTTAGGACTTGATTTCCATAATATGTTTTAATAGCATGTTTAAAAAAAAAACCTAATAAAATCTCTCTGTATATTGTGATCACTGTCCTGACAAGTTGGAAATTGGTATCAGCTAATTGGTATCAACTGATAGAGTTCTGGTGTGGTGCTGTTGGTTAACTTACCAGATTGCAAAGCCATTTGAACTGCGAGGTCGGTGGTTCAAGCTCACCAGCTAGTCCTCGGAAACCCTATGCAGGATCACTATGAGTCAGAACCGACTTAACGGCACTTAACAACAATGGAGAGATCAAATCAAAGGTCAAAGTGAGACTCATTCAAGTCCAGCAAAATGAGATGCCTAGTAGAAATTCTGAGCATGGGCTCTTCTGATCCAGGGGCAGTGAGTTTATGTTAATGAGAGAGAAACAACTCTAGAGAGGAAGGTGAAACTAATTGCAGAACTCAAAGAATATAATCAGTGTCACTGAATTTCACATGTAGAAACTGTGGAATTGGTATATTTTCTGTTGTTTATATTCTCAACAAAAACGAAAGTAAAATAAATTATTTTTATAAATGAGTTACTAATATGAGGTGTCAAGAACAGAACTAAACACATAGTAAATGTTCAAAAATGTTAGCTTTATAGTAACCTGATATGGTGGTGGTGGTGTTAAGTGCCTTCGAATTGGTTCCGACTCATAGCAACCCTGTATAGGGTTTCTGAGGCAGTAAGTCTTTGCGGAAGCAGATAGCCTCCTCTTTCTCCTGCGGAGTGCCCACCTTGTGGTTCACAGTCCAGTGCTTATCCGCAGAACCACCAGCCTACCAACCTGATATGACTTTGTTATTGGTGGTGGTGTGCTGTGGACTCGGTTCCGACTCATAGAGACTGCATAGGGTTTCCGAGGCTGTAAATCTTCACAGGGCAGAAAGCCTCACTTTTCTCCCATAAAATGGCTAGTAGATTCAAACTGCTGATCTTGAGGTTAGCAGCCTGACTCATAGCCACTACACTACAAGAACTTCTTTTATAGTCTTAGTAAATATGAGGTTAAGTCAAAAATTATCTGCACTCTGGCTGTAGTTTTTATTTTAATCAACTTTTAGAAAAGACAAATACATCATTTTTGGGATATAATCTTGCTTTTCAATATACTTTGCCCATCTTTCAACAAACTTTTATATTCCTTTATTTTAAAAATGTTTTAGAACATTTTTTGAACTGGGAACCACAAATGCACTGCTGTCCTCACTTCTTCATCCTAGAAGGGCAGCTTTCAGGGGACCAAACAGGTGAAAGTTCCCTGGAGCAAGATCAGTTCTACAGGGAGGATGCTTTTAACACCTCAAAAGGAAGTTTTTGCAGAGTGTGAACTGTATGGGAAGAGGTGTTGGAATATGCATTGTTATGCAAGATCACAAGGCCCTTGATTAGCAGTCCTCTGCATTGAATTCAAAGTTTAGGCTTCAGCTCTTCAATGAGCATCTCACTGTAAGGAAAGCTGTTGATTGCTGAACTTTTTTCCTGAAAAATGTAAGTATCAAGTTTCCAGCTTATGGTTGACTTTTGAACTTTTTCTTGGTCTGCAATTGAGGATGTTTCCATTTCGTACTTTGCCATTTCCTCTCAGGCTCATAGTGATGAATCCATGTCTCGTTACCAGTAATGATTTTTTAAAGAAGCTTTTACCTTCCTTCCAGTATCAGTCCAAATTTTGGTTGCAGGTGTGCATGTCCATACCTGCACAGAAGTGACCTTGAACACAAAGCATTGATAAAACAGTGCAATCAATAGAAATTTTAATATAATTGTAGTGTGTGGACAATTTTTCACTCACCTCATATTTGGGAATGAACAGTTGATAGATAAAACAATCTATAAATTATGTAGGAATGTGGATAACATGAACATTGTTTCTCAGAATTCCTAAGGCTTGTTCTGTTCACTGGGTTCATCTGGACGGTCTAGGAATTTTCTCTTGTGTCTCAGTCCATATAACTGTCTACAAGTCATACATCCCTGCTAGATAAAACCTCAAATAAAGTTGAATAGAAGAGATTCAACGATAGTAAATCTTCTCATAAGAAAAAAACAAAAAGCCATCATCCTTGTTATTTCAGAATAATAAATAACAGTTTCTGCTGGAGTGAATCTTTTAAATTAACTAAATTTGAGAGTTTAGGAAAATGATAAAGAGCCTCATTACTTAATTATAACACTGGTTATGTAAATACAGTACACTTGGAACCTCAAGAGCTGATTATCATCATAATATCAGTCCCTACTCACATGTTTTTAGGAGCTCTGGTAGCGTAGTGGTTACGAATCGGGCTGTGAACTGCAAGGTCAGCAGTTCGAAACTACCAGCGGTTCTGCGGGAGAAAGATGAGGCGGTCTGCTCCCGTAAAGATTTACATCCTTGGAAAGCCTGTGCAGGGTCGCTATGAGTCGGAACCAACTCTACGGCACTTAACAACAACAACAACAACTCACATGTTTGGTTTATATGATATCCTTTGGTTCTTCATGAGATTTGCTACATTATTCTATAGGTACATGTTCTCTCTCTCTTAAGGAAGGCAGCCAATTCTTAGAGGGAACTCGGTCATCTGTTTTTCTCTTGTTTCTGTACTCTCACAGATCTTGGCAGACCAAGGACTAGGACATAAATTCTGAACAGAAATACATCCTAGAATCTTCTCTACCTCCTTTTTCTCATCTTCTTTTCTTTTTTTATCCTCTTTTCCTCCTTTTCTCATAAACTGACTCATTGCTTTGAAAAAGTATGCACATTCGTTCTAAAGAATCCAAATAATGCAGACCAGTATCTCCCAGGCCCCTTTCCCACCCCAAGAAACATATAGAAGCAATCACTGTTAACATTAACACAAATTCACAAACGTAAGGGCTTAAAGCAACACAAATGTACTTTTCTTACAGTTTTGAAGGTTAGCAATCAAGATATCTGTAAAGCTGTTTTTCTTTTTTGGAAGCTATAGAATTCATTTCCTTGACTTCCTCATCTTCTAAAGGCTAGCCCACATTCATTGTCACGTGAATCTCTCTGTCTAACTCTCTGTCAGATCTCTTTGTCTAACTAATCACAGTTGGGAAACTCCCTAAGCTCTCAGTTTAGAAAGATTTATGTGATCACATCGGACCCACTCAAATAATCTAGGATGATCTCCCATAAGTCGAAGTCCATAATCTTAACCACATCTGCAAAGTGGTCATGTAAAATAACACTTTCATAGGTCCTGGGAATTAGGATGTGGACATCTCTGGAGGTCCATTACCTTTTTTTACCACAGATAGATAAACAAAATGCTTCTAATTAAAGCATACTATATTTGTTATTTATAAAGTGTTCGCTTCTGCTGCTGTGAAGTGTCAGCGAGTCAGTTCTGACCCATAGTGACCCTGTATAGGGTTTCTGAGGAGCAGTTGGTGAGCTTGAACTATTGGTCTTATGGTTCAAACTGACTTTGAAGTCCAGCACTTTAATCCACAATGCCACACCATGACTCCAGTTTCACCTGAATTAACAGATTTCAGAATGAATTATTGCAGACATACTCATGTCAAAAGGCTCTGAGAAAGGTAGATAAAGGTTTAGATGAAGGACTCTAAAATTCTGCATAGTAGCAAAGCAAAGTACTATGAAAAGTCTACATCATGTTAAGATAGGCATAAGTGAAGTCATACTAACTGATTTATTCAACCTAAGATTTCATTGAATCTCTAGGCCCTATCACCTTGCTCTACCACCACCACAAGTTTTTAACCTTTCAGTCTTCAAAGGTTAAAAACTAATGAAAAGAAATCAGGACAAACATCTGAGGAATAGCCAGTCAGTCAGCTCTCCAAGCTCCTCCACCTTCTTGCCCTAGGATCTCCCTACCACCAGGGCTTGAAGAAGCCCTGAGAACCACATGGGATGGTCCACTGAAAGAGACCTGAGTTCCAGTTGTTCTCCCCATCAGCAACCAGCATTAACTACCAGCCAGACTTTCTCAACATCTGGGATCTTTCACCCACTCTAGTGTTTCAACTCACACCACCTGAAACAGAAAAAAAGTCTGATCAGCTTATCAGTAATGACAAGTATGTATTTTTGTTGATTTATGACATTATGTGGTTTGTTATAGAGCAATTAAATGAATGAAATTCTACCAGGATTGTTGTAGTTGTGAGCCATTGAGTTGATTCCAACTTATAGTGACCCCATATAGGATTTCCAAGAGTGACAGGTGGGTTAGAACTGCCGACCTTGCAGTTAGTTGTCCAGTGTTTATCCTCAGCACCACAACTTGGGCTTATCGCCCAACATTACTCCTTAGGAGACCCCCCCACATACACAAAACACTCACCGTCACTTTCTGAGTGGAACTCTCTGCCTTGAATTTAACTGGCCCAGCAGTTCCCTTCAGAAGCCCCTGTTTTGCTTATTTGTTGTTGTTGTAGTTGGTTTCTTAATGTTTCATTGTGAATTATGTGATAGTTTACTTGGGAGAACATTAGCTTTACATTCATCCTATCGTATATGGTTTCATTGCCATGGGTACAATCCCCTCCATGCATCATCAACCAACCAAAGGGTATACACTACAAGCCTGCCCCCCAGTGGTCAGCACACAGCCACACTCCCTATCTGGGTCTAAAGTCTCCCAGCTGCTCCATCTTTCCACATCATCATCTCTGCCTCCATCTCAGGCATCACTGCTTCTCCTGGTAGGGTCCTGCTCTCCGCTCTTCTCCCTTAATGGTCCCAGGGACTTCTGCTCCTAGACTGCAAAGTCAATCACTCCCCTCCTTTTGCTACAAAATATCTACCTTTACATTTCCAGTCATCACAATCAGTCCTGATAACAATTATTCGCTATTGTACCACAAGAGACCTATCCGCATCGCCAGAAAGATTAGATACTGCTCAGTGGAGATTATACCTTCATCCACACCCTCTGGATCTAGGTTCCCTCTTGAAAGCTTGTAAGCCAGTCACTTCTTGCCCTTGTAGCACCCCCATTTTGGGTAGCCAATTTTCAAGTTGCCCATCCCTGTCTACTCTGCATATGGAGGGGGTGGGAATGATCCTTGCTATAAAGATTCATTGCCTCTTTTGAGCCACTGCATCCATAGGTGTAGGTCAAGTTCATCAAATTGTATCAGATTACTCTTTTATTCCTTTGCTTTCTTCTTCTAGTTGAGCTCTGATCATCCAGTCACTGAAGCCAGGATAAGTGGGTATTATCTGCAAGTGTGGGTGTTCTTACCTATATGC
>NW_006408690.1:1911495-1922453 GCF_000296735.1 Chrysochloris asiatica
GTATGTACCACAGTTTGTTTATCCATTCTTCAGTTGATGGGCACTTAGGCTGTCTCCATCTTTTTGCTATTGTAAATAGTGCTGCTATGAACCTTGGTGTGAGAAGTTCCTGTTTTATAAGGCACCCTAAATGAAAGAAAGGAGCTCTGGTAGCATAGTGGTTATGAATCGGCCTGCGAACCCCAAAGGTCAGCAGTTCGAAACTACCAGCTGTTCCGCGGGAGAAAGATGAGGCATTCTGCTCCCTTAAAGATTAACAGCCTCGGAAACCCTGTGCAGGGTCGCTATGAGTTGGAACCGACTCCACGGCACATAACAACAACAACAACAATTGAAAGAAGCTCTGGTAGTGTAGTGGTTACGAATTGGGCTGTGAACCTTAAGGTCAGCAGTTTGAAACTACCAGCCGCTCCGTGGGAGAAAGATGAGGTTAAAGATTTACAGCCTCGGAAACACTGTACAGGGTCACTATGGGTCAAAACCGACTCGATGGCACTTAACAACAATTGAAACCCTATGCAGGCTCGCTATGAGTCAAAACTGACTCAACAGCACTTAACAACAACAATAGATTAAGACACTTACAGCAGAAACATGGAGTCTACTGTGATGCTGCTGTAGGATAAGCACTGGACTGCTAACCTAAAGGTCACGGTTCAAACCCACAAGTCACTCCTTGGAAACCCTACACAGGGTTGCTATGAGTTAGAACATTCTTAACGCTACAGAACAACAACAATGCGACTAAGGCAAGTATATTACTGAGAGTACTTTTCTGCAGAAATATGTTTAAACACATTTTGTTTGGAAGCAAATGTGTGATGGCACTTAACAACAACTACAAATGTATGTACTGGAACCCTAGTAGCAATACTTTTTGACTTACCTGCATATAAACTAAATCAGAAGCACATTGCCATGTATTGGTGATTGTCTGAATGTGGAAATGAGTGGGAGGGATAGATTGAACTTGTCTCTGAGCCTTCTGGCTTATAATGATGCTAATACAACAGGGAACAAATTTGGGGTTGAAGATGATTAATTGGTGTTGGATCTTTCAAGTTTGAAGGCTGCAACTCAGCCTGTACTCTCTCTAAAACAAAAGCAGAAGAGAATAGGGGATGAAATCAGACAGATAGCAAAAAGAACAGATATGTAGATCATTTTCAGGACATTTCTGCTCAAATTCACTTTTATCTTTAAGAATGCTACAATGTTTAGACTAATGGAAAAGTAGGAAACACGGCTAACCAAATTAATAATGTTCATTCTGAATGCCATCCATTCTCTTGCCTTTCAGAACATTGCACAATAAGCAAATGAAATAAACAAATGCTAGGCAGAGCAGATTTGATGATCTCATACAGGAAAACTGTAAAGGTGTTTCAGCTTGAATATTTTGTGAGATAGGTATAAGTTGTGGAGGGTCAATAGAGAGAAAGAAGATCCCGAGTGGCACAGCTAAGCACTAAACTCCTAACCAAAAGCTCTGCAGTTATGACCCACACAGAGGCACCACAGAACAAAGATCTGATCATCGGCTTCTAAAAGGGTACAGACTGGGCTTTGGGTTTGCAATTGTGTTTGTAGTGACAGACTCTGGTCAGCAGGTGGCAATGAACATCTTAAAAGAAGGAAAACAGTATCTAGGTTGAGTTAGAATTAAAGAGTAGAGAGAAAACATAGGTCAAGAGGGGAAACAACGGGGTGACAAAATGCTGAGTCTTTATCTAGAGGCATAGGGTTTGAGGGGTGGGGAGTACACTATCTCCCCTGACATCCCTGAGTCTTTTGCTGTCTTTTCTACCCCACCCTTTGAACTCAGGATTCAGGAGAATCTGTCTACATGAGTAGTTTAATTAATTGGGGAATTCTGATAAATGAAGCCTGAGGTTGGAGTGACTTGGAACCCAGAAGGGACGTTCAGCAACCTCAGGAAATGCCTGTGTCTGTTGCTATGCTCTCTAAATGTCACACTCAGACCTTTTTTTCTGCAGCAGCTCGTTTGGTCCCCTTGGCTGTTCTGTATTCATCCAGTACCCGCGTCTGGTACCGGGCTCAGGAAACAGGCCCTCCTCCCAAAGCACTATGCGAAAGGAGACAGTTCATTTAACCTGCGTGTCCTCAGCTCCCTTCTTATCTGGCGGTTGCTATGGCAACCCCCAAGGCTCCTTGAGCTTTCTAGCCCACTGACCAGGCCTGGAAAAGCATTCTGGAATTGACAGTGCTCTATTTGGGGGAAATTTTAATGAAAGAGCAGCTTGACCTAGTTTTAATGCTGCACAATGAAATGGCAGGGATGTGAGGTGCTACTGAATAGAAAGGGCTAGTTGCTACCAGAAAAATGGGAACACTAGAGAAACTGAATGGAAGTAGAGAAATGATCTCATCCTCTGCTATTTCCTAATCATCTAACAAGAAATCTCAGGGCAAAAATTAGTAAAGGCATTCTCTAAAATGATTGGAGAGTTTCAGAAAATACAGACAGATAGGGTTGTTTATTTCTCCCTAGTGTTTTACTACAAAATATAAATGTAAAATTATCTTATTTGAAAGAGGAAAACAAAACAAAAAATGCATCTCTTATTTGAAAATATGGGAGAAATTATTCTGATCATTTAGACCTGAAGTCTGCTAATTTTCATTTTTCCACATTCAAAAGGCTATTGTGGGCTCTCTGCTCCTCCCCGTTCGATAGGCAGCCACAACTTCTTTGCAGTACCAGCCACATCCCTGAGACAGGATGGTGAAGGTCAGAGTCAACGGATTTGGCCGTATTGGGTGCCTGCTCACCAGGGCTGCCTTTCACTCTGGCAAAGTAGAGGTTGTTGCCATCAACGACCCCTTCATTGACCTCAACTACATGGTATATATGTTCCAGTATGATTCCACCCATGGCAAGTTCAATGGCACTGTCAAGGCAGAGAACGGGAAGCTTGTCATCAATGGGAATCCCATCTCTATCTTCCAGGAGCGAGATTCCGCCAATATCAAGTGGGGTGATGCTGGTGCTGAATATGTTGTAGAGTCTAGTGGTGTCTTCACAACCTTGGAAAAGGCTGGGGCTCATTTGAAGGGTGGTGCCAAAAGGGTAATCATCTCTGCCCCTTCTGCTGATGCCCCTGTGTTTGTGATGGGCATGAACCATGAGAAGTATGACAACTCCCTCAAGATTTTCAGCAATGCCTCCTGTACCACCAACTGTTTGGCCCCCCTGGCCAAGATCATCCATGACAATTTTGGCATCATGGAGGGACTCATGACCACAGTCCATGCCATCACTGTCACCCAGAAGACTTTGGCCCTTCTGGGAAACTGTGGTGTGATGGTTGCCCAGAACATCATCCCTGCATCTACCAGTGTTGCCAAGGCTGTGGGCAAGGTCATCCCTGGACTGAATGGGAAACTCACTGGTATGGCCTTCTGTGTCCCCACTCCCAACATGTCTGTTGTGGACCTGACCTGCCACCTGGAGAAAGCTGCCAAATATGATGACATCAAGAAAACTGTGAAGCAGGCATCAGATGGACTCCTAAGAGGCATCCTAGATACACTGAAGACCAGCCTGTCTCCTGTGACTTTAACAGTGACACCCACTCTTCCACCTTTGATGCTGGGGCTGGCATTGCCCTCAATGACCACTTTGTCAAGCTCATTTCCTGGTATGACAATGAATTTGGCTACAACAACAGGGTGGTGGGTCTTATGGTCCACATGGCCTCCAAAGAATAAGAACCCCCTGGACCACCAACCCCAGCAACAGCACTAGAGGAAGAGAGAGGCCCTCAGCTGCTGGGAGTCCTTACCCCAACTCTAAACCCCTACATACTGAGAAGCTCCCATCCTCAGTTTCCATCCAGACCCCCTGGAGAAGGGGAGGGGCTTAGAGAGCCCAGTCTTGTTATGTACCATCAATAAAGTACATTATCCAGCCACCAAAAAAAAAGGGGGGGGGCGGGCTATTGAGGCAGTTTGTAGGCAAACTTTTGATACTCTTCTACTAGCTTACAGATTGACAGTCTGCACCCACCTTAGCAGCAACACAACAAACTCCTGGGGATCTGCTTCTGTAATGATTAGAGCCAGGAACACCCTATGGAGCAGTCCTGCTATATAACATAAGGGACTGCCAGGAGTCAGAATCAATCAACTTGACAGCAAAGGGTTTGTTGTATTGTTGTTTTTATTTTGTTTTGTTTTGTGGCAAACAGACTCTAATATGCTCCCAATGGGCTACCTCCTGAAATGTCTGCCCTTGTGCAATCCCCTCCAATGGCCAGGATTTATGGTTTTGCTTTTAATGATTAGAATACAGTAGAAGTGATGGAATATCACTTCTAAAGCAAGGTATAAAAGGATTGTGTGTGGGCTCTGTCTCTGGATCTCAGGTTCCTTGTCTCATGAGTCATGAGCACATCCAGGTGCCGTTGACAGACCCACGTAGTAGGAAGAGAAGCTACCAACAGTCAGTCAGAGAGAGCTTGAAAGGGGGCTCTGTAGCCTCATTTGAGTCTTGAGATGATGCTAGTCTCAGCCAGCAGCTTGAATGCAACCCCATGAGAAACCCTAATCTAGAGTTACTCACACTCCTGACCCACAGCAACTGCAAGATAATAAATATTTGTAATTTTTTTGTCACTAAATGCTGGGAAAACTTGTTACATGATAATTGACAAACTAATACAGCCATTAATATTTCTTTTGTTTTCAAGGTATCGATTGAGGTTATGCCTGAAAGCTCTTAAAATCAACCTGGCTGTATCAAGTATCCGCTGTGTGATCTCAGGCAAATTGCCTAGCTTAGGTCCTTATCTATAAGATGGGTTGTTTAAGAACGTCGTGAGTGAATATTTGTAAAGAGCTTAGAATATACCTTGTTGTTGTTCTTGTTAGGTGCCATTGAGTCGGTACCAACTCATAGCAACCTGATGCACCGCAGAATGAAACACTGCTGATGGCCCACTGATCCTGGGCCAACCGCACTATTGTTGCCACACTTGAGTCCATCGATGCTGCCACTTGGCTAATCCATCTTGTTGGGGTCTTCCTCTTTTTCTTTGTCTGTCGACTTTACCAAACATGATATCTCCAGCGACATATACCTACTAACCCAAAATCCACAGCTATCAAGTTGATGATGCCAGGTTTCTGAAACTGTAGACCTTTACAGGCACAGAGAGCAGGTGTCAGTTTTAGGTATCTCTTAAAATTCAGATGTTTGGTGCTGTTAGTAGAGGTTTGCTGTTAATATTTTTGGAACGCTTATAAAATGTATTAACTGAACTATAAGGAAAGTACTATAAGGTCCTGGTGTGGTGCTGTGGGATAAGCACTGGACTGCTAACCATAATGTCAGTGGTTCAAACTCACCAGCTGTTTCTCAGAAACCTTATACAGGGTTACTATGAGTTGTACCTGATTTGATGATACTTAAACACAGCAACAATATCAAATATAAAGGAATCCTGGTGTGGTACTGTGGGTTAATGCACTGGACTACAAAGTTGGTTTGAACCACAAAGTCGGCGGTTCAACTCACCAGCTACTCCTCAGAAACTCAATACAGAGTCGCTATGGGTCAGAACTGACTCAATGGCACTTAACAACAACAAATTATAATGTAAGCACTACTGTTTTCCTCATTTAGAAAAGTAAGGTATAAGGAAATAAAGTTAGTTGCCCAACTGTATGTTGTTTTTGTTGTTAAGTACCATGGAGTCGGTTCCAATTCATAGTGACTCTGTATGGGGTTTCTGAGGCTATAAATCTTTATGGGAGCAGAAAGCCTCATCTTTTTCCTGTGGAACAGCTGCTAGTTTCGAATTGCTGACCTTGAGGTTAGCAACCTGATTCGTAACCACTATGCTACCAGAGCTCCAGGTAGTAAAAAGCAGAGCTGGAATCAGGTAATGTGGAAGCAATTTACATTCTTACCTACTAGACTGTATAGACTCCCAAGTCTATTGTCTCAAGATTCACTCTCCTTTTAATTTGAGTTTATTTCTGGGCAGGTTACAGAAACTTAATCTCCGTCAAACCTAGATATCCCATTTCCCCTCAGTTGTGATTTAGTTTGCTGGAAACCTTAATCAGTGCTTTAGTATCAAGGTGGTGTTGGGAACCTGGTCCTTGGTCATCAGACCATACAATTTCCTTCAAATCTTCCCCTGGGCTAGTCAACCCCACTGGCTAGTGTGTGTGAAACTCTGTGAGGTTATCTGTATTATTAGGGCTCTCCAGCAAAACAGAACCAATGAAAGTAAAATCAGTCATTTTTATTTTATATATACCAAAGCAACAACAAACTCATTGCTGAAGAGAGGATTTTTTTCTTCCAGAGTACCTCTGGGTAGACTCACACCTCCCAACTTTCAGTTACTAGCTGAGTGCAGTTAACCATTTATACCCCCCAGGGAAGCCAGTCAGGACCATCAGCAATTATTATCACTGTTGGTCACCTATCCCCACCCCACATATGCTGATGTGTTGTATTCCCTTCCTCAGGATTTTCATTTGCACACCAGTCCTGTAGGACAAGCATTAGGCTGCTAAACACCAGGTCAGCTGTTTAAATCCATCAGCTGCTCCTCAGAGCTGTCTGCTCCCAGAAAGTCTTGAAAACTCTATATAGGATTGCTATGAATCAGAATCAACTTGATTACAGTGGGTTTGGATTTTAAAGTTTTACTTTAGCGCATCCAGGCTGCTAACCAATTCAAACCTGACTGTTTTCCTTTGCAGTCTGGATTTCCTTTGAATGTAGAGGCCATGCTGAAGATTTTTAAATTGTGAAATATTTTGAAAGACAATACAGTTTGCTTAAAGAGAGACCATATAGTGATGAAAGAATTGGGGAAAAGAAAGAGTAGAAAAAAACAACAGCAGCAAAAATCACTTAATGTCAGTCAGTTTACTGTTAAAACTCCTGCCTTGAAAGACTTTGCTAGTTCAGTAGGGCCATCACTATCAACATCATCATCATCTGCATTACTACCATTTATTGAATTTCTACTGTATGCCAGGCTCAGGTGAGGTGATTTGCATTTGCCATCTCTACTCACATGTGCAGAGGGAAGAAAGCAGTGACTTTCCAGAGAAGGTAGTTCACAGAGGTTCCCTCCTAGCTCACTTCAATCAGGTGGGCTCCTGCCAACCCTACTAGGCATTTTAATGTACAGACCCTGAAACTCCTTGTCAAGTATCACTGGAAATTGAACCCAACCTTCTTTAACACAAATATATACATTTGTACACATAGGCACACACACACACAACATACTTATGTACACACATAGACACCTGCTCCTGTTTTGGGGCAGGCCAGGGAAAGGCAGAAGTTAAAATAATTCACAGAAACAGATGAAACCCAGGACCTAGAGTCTCTCAGAATTCTTCCCTCACTCAGCAAGTGTCTCTTCTAATATGGTCTTATGAGTGAGTAGGGCTAGTGTTAGTTTAATATTTTAAGGTTTTAATACCTCTGCCACCCAATCCTGGTCTTGGCAGAAGTTGTTGTGATTTCTGGATAAGTCTCCCAGAATCCTCACCTCTGCCCAACAACCACAAACCAAAAGGACCATATAGTATCCCTGCTGGCCTTGTGCCTGACCCTTCATTCTAAAGTTTTAAGGAAGAGGATGGGGGGAAGATGATGAAATATTTTCTAAATGAGATAATTCATTTAGACATTGCAGCCATTAATGTGTCATTATAATTTAATTTACCAAATTAATCAATCAATTTAGTCAAATAATTAGCTCAAGCAGATAATATGCCAGTCTGATTTGGTTTGATTAAATTAGATAGCTAAAGATCTGGTGATTAGAACACAAGAGACCTTCACAAAGGCCTGAATGCAGAGTGTGTCTGGGACCCTGGGTTATTGTCATTGCTCAGGTACTAGAAGTCCTAAAATTTCAGAAAGAGAGTTTAAAACCAAGTACCTGTAAAATTTTGTAGTTTCCTATTGCCACTGTAGCAAATTAACACAATTTTTTGTTGTTGTTGTATATTTCCATGGAGGTGGTTCTGATTCATAGCAACACTGTGTAGGGTTTCTAAAGCTGTAAAACTTTGTGGAAACAGAAAGTCTCATCTTTTTTACCACAGAGTGGCTAACACAAACTGCTGACCCTGCAGCAAACACCCCAAAGTATAACCCACTTTGCAACCTTAAAAAACAAATTTATTACCTTAGAGTTCTTATTTACTACTCATCTGTCAGTGTGTCATACTGTGGTGGCTGGCATGAATTGTGATGCCAGAACAAAACAGTATTTTAAATACCAGCAGGTGGCCCATGATGGACAGGTTTCAGGAGAGCTTCTAGACTAACACAGACTGGGAAAAAGGAGAGACCACTTCTGAATGTTTAGTCACTAAAAAGCTTATGAATAGCACCAGATTATTGTCAGATATAGTACCAAAGATAAGTCTCTTGGTTGGACAGCATTCTAAATATGAGTGGAAAAAGCTGCCTCCTCAAAGTAGAGTTGACTATGATGATATGAATGGAGTAAAGCTTGCAGGACCTTCGTTTGCTGATCGGACATAACTCAAAATGATGAAAAACAGCTCTTGTTGTTGTTAAGTGCTGTTGCGTTGGTTCCAACTCAGAGTGACCCTGTAGGGTTTCCGAGGTGTGGCTGGTAAGTTTGAACTGCTGACCTTGTGGTACAAACTGATGTTGCAGTCCAACGCCTTATCCTGCAGTGCCACACCAGGATGCCATAGGAACAGTTATAAACATCCATCAATACTCGGAACATAGAATTATGTATGAATCTAGAAAAATTAGAAGTTGTATAAAATGAAATGGAACGCATAAAGATTGATATCCTAGGCATTAATGAGCTGAAACAAACAGATATTGACCATTTTGAATCAGATAATTCTAGGTTTTTGTCTGGAAAGACAAATTAAAGAGTAATGGCATTGCATTCATCATCAAAAAGAGCATTTCCAGATTATGTTTGAGCTACAATGCTGTCTGTGATAGCATAGCATCCATACTTCAACAAGGAAGTCTAGTTAATAACAATATTATTCAAATTTACACACCAGCCACTAAAGTCAATGATGATAAAATTGAAGTATTCTACTAACTTCTTTAGTTTGAAGTGGATCAAATATGTAATCAAGATGTATTGATAACTTTTGGTGATTTGAATGCAAAGATGGGAAACCAAGAGGAAGGATCAGTAGTTAGAAAATATGACCATGGTGGTAGAAATGATGCTGGAGACTGCATGAGAGAATTTGGCAAGACCAATGACATAATGATTGCAAATACCTTTTTAAAATAACACAAAAGGTGGCATGGAACTCACACATGGAACACAGGAATCATACTGACAACTTCTGTGGGAATAGACGATGGAAAAGCTCAATATCATCAAAATAAGGCCAGGTACCCACTGAGGAACAGATTCATATGCAAGTTCAGGCTGAAGCTGAACTTAAAAATTAAAACAAATCCATGAGAGCCAAAATATGACCTTGAATATATCCCACCTGAGACCACCACAAGAGCAGATTTGATACATTAGACACTAAAGGCTGAAGACTAGAAGAGTTGGGAGATGACATCAAGAACATCATACAGGAAGAAAGCCAAAGGTCTTTGAAAAGACAGGAAAGAAAGAAAAGAGCAAAATGGATGTCAGAAGAGACTCTATAATTCGCTCTCCAGCATAGAAATACTAAAGTGAATGGAAGAAATGAGGAATTAAAGGAGATAAGGAGAAAATTTCAAAGGAAAGCTCAAGGGCATAGTTAAGTATTATAATGAAATGTGCTAAGACCTAGAGTTAGAGAACCAAAAGGGAAAAACATTCTCAGCATTTCTTAAGATGAAATAACTGAAGAAAAAATGCCTGACCTTGACTTGTGATATTGAAGGATTCTATGGGAAAAATATTGAATGATGCAGAAACAACAAAAGAAGATGGAAGGAATACATACAGTCACTGTACTATAAAGAAATGGTCAATGTTCCAGCATTCCAAGAGGTGGCGTAAGATCAAGAACTGATAGTATTGAAGGAAGAAGTCCAAGCTGCACTGAAGGCATTGGTGAAAAACAAGGCTCCAGGAATTGATGGAATACAAATTGAGATCATTCAACAAACTGATGTAGCACTGGAGGTGCTCACTCATCTATGCCAAGAAATTTGGAAGACAACTACCTGGCCAACCTATCAGAAGAGATCCAAATTTTTACCCATTCAAAAGAGAGGTGACCCAAAGCAATGTGGAACTCATCACAGAGCATAATTAATTTCACATGCAAATAAAGTTTGTTCGAAGATAGTTCAAAATTTACTGCAACTGCCAGATGTTCAAACCAGTTTCAGAAGATATAGAATGAGGGGTATTATTGCCGACATCAGATGGATCTTGGCTGAAAGCAGAGAACACCAGAAAAATGTTTACCTGTACTTCATTGGCTACACAAAAGCTTTCAACTTTGTAGATCATGACACACTATGGATAACATTGCAAAGAATGGACATTCCAGAACACTTAATTGTGCTCATGAGGAATGTGTTCATAGACCAAGAGGCTGTTAGGACTAAACAATGAGATACTGAATGGTTTAAAATCAGGAAAACTGTGTGCCCAGGTTATATTCTTTCATCATACTTATTCAATCTGTATGCTAAGCAAATAATACAAGAAGTTGAATTATGTGAAGAAGAACACACACGGCATCAGTATTAGGGGAAGACTCATTAACAACCTGCAATATGCAAATAATACAACCTTGCTTGCTGGGAGTGAAGAGGACTTAAAATGTTTACTGATGAAGATCAAAGGCCACAACCTTCAACATGGATTGCACATCAATGTAAATAAAATAAAAATATTTGCAACTTGACAAGTAAATAACATGATAAATGGAGAAAAGAATGAAGTTGTCAAAAACTTCATTTTACTTGGATCCACAATCAACACTCA
>NW_006408690.1:1924399-1931681 GCF_000296735.1 Chrysochloris asiatica
AAAAACAGTCAAGCATCTTAACATGATCCCCGCCCCCATTCCAATCATGATTCAATTCCTGTGTCTCAGAGCCCTGCCGTTCCAAGGCTGTGTGTGTATCGTCCTTTATCTCTGTCCCATTTAGCCCTTTCGAATATGCCCAATTGTTCTCCCATCTGCCCGGTTTCTCTACTTAAGGTGTTTTAAAAGGATATTTAGGAGGCATCTGACCTCCTCTAACTTCACAAGTGGACAGGAGGTTGGAGATCAACAGTGCAAGGCTGATTCCTACAAGGCAGAGATCGTATATGCCTCCACTCTCCAACCTTTTTACCAATTCTGACATCAACTCTTTCTCCTATGGCATTCTCCTCTTCTCTGCTGAGTTTGATCATTCATTATAATGGCCATACAGAACTCATAGACAATATTCACACCTAAGAAATTTATTGGGGAAATAACAGGTTATAATTCAGGTTCAGGAATGCTCAGGATCTAGTTGTTCAATCCGGACAGCTTCTTAGCACTGCCTACAGGTACATCTCTCTCTGGCCGTAGGCCTTTATTGGCCCCATGGCCACTTGGCCTCTGCCTTGCTCAGACAAGCATTACAAAGATCTTTAAGCTCTACCAATAAATGCCCAGAGGCACCCCACTCACCAGCAAGCCTCCTGCCTGAACACACTCAGCTGTTTCTGTAGATGGGGAAACCTACTTCTCTGTCTCATGTTCATCTCTTGGTTTATCACCTCTTGCTGCCACTGTTTTTCTACCACTGTTTCTCACCATCTCACCATTTTCAGTGTCATAGCTCTCTGGATCCTGGATCCTAGATGTTCTCAGTACAGGGATACTGGGTTCAAAAGACATGCTCCACTCTTGACTCCTCTTTCTGGGTGGTTTTGAGAACCCCCTATCTGCCTCTTGAGTGGCTATTTTAAGCCTAGTGGGATGGCAAAATGGGCCAGTGCCCACGTTAGTTCTCCATATAGTTTATTTGCATGATCTCACCCTTATAAGAGTGTCATGCACCTTATTTACAGTATTAGCAAGTTAAACAATTGCCTTGGTGGTTACAAGCACCTCAATTGACATAATCCTGCCTAGCCATTTGATGGGAGCTACAGAGACTGTAGCTGTCCCAGGGGCTAAAATCAAGATGTCAGCAGGGTTAGGTCCCTTTGGGAGGTACTAGGGAGAAATCAATTTCTTGCCTTTTCATCTTCTAGAGAAGTATTCCTTGGTTTCTGACCTCATTACTCTTATCTCTGCTTCCATTGTCATTGCTCGTCTAGCTATCCTACCTCCATCTATCCCTCATGTTTTTGTCTTTGTTAAGTCAAGTCAGTTCCGACTCATAGTGACCCTGTATAGGGTTTCCAAATAGCAGCAAGTGGGTTTGAATTTCCAACCTTGTGGGTTCACAGTCCAGTGCTCATTCTTAACACCACAGCAAGAGTCCTCTATCACTGATAAGAACCAGAGAAACTTTCTGTTTACATTGGGTACAACCAGATGATCTAGGATAATCTTCCCATCTCAAAAATCCTTAACTCAATCACCTCTGCAAAGTCCTTATTTTTGCATGTAAAATAAAATATCCACAGGCTCTGGAGATTAAGATGTGGGTATCTTTGGAGGGACATTATTATGTTTACCACATAATAACCTGGCCACTGCCAGGTTTTCAGAAGCTATGATGGCAAATCTAGTCCTTGGCAGAAAACTTCATGACTACTAGGACATTCAAATGACTTAGGGGTTCAAACTCTGATTCTGCCACAGTGGCCAAAGAACTCACAATGAAATCTGTGAGAGCTGGAAGTCAACAGAATTGTCTTGTTTTCCTGGGTCTTGCAAGTTTTTCTCCTTTGACAGGATGTAGTCTTACCACTTCATAATGTTCTCTATTTGTGGAAAATATCTGATTTTTCCATCTCTGACAGGTTTCTGCCTCACACAGGTTCTAGCTTTCATAGGTTTTACTGCAACTTCTTTGCACTGAAACATGGTTTCCAAAAAGTTCCTGCTACCATGGAAATAAATTACATGAGAGGACAAATAGTCTGCTTCCATTATTACCCATCACCTATCATTAGAAGATGATGGTTTTGCTTATCAAATGTCCTATGATTTGGTGCTATAAGATAAACATTGGATTGCTATGAGTTGGAACTGACTCGATGGCACTGAATTATATTATTGGGTTACCCATCAGACTGCTAACCACAAGGTCAGCTGGTCAAATCCACCAACCACTCTGATGAAGGAAGATGAGACTTTGTGCTCCCATAAAGATTTACAGTCTCAGAAAACCTGCTATGAGTCAGAACTGACTTGATGACACGTAGTAGCAGCAGCAGTGTAATTATATGTTGGGAGGTGATCATGCTCTGAACTTGGAATTCCAGACTCTAGAGAAGGCAAAAAAAATTAACTTATAACAATTACTTCTGCTATAAATTATGTTAGCTGCAGACTGGATCCTATAATAAACTTAGGCATATTTAAGTATTTATGCATAATCTTTTGGTTTTTGGATGGTTTGCCTCTACAACCAATGATGCTTCCTAAGCCCATATGAGCCTGGAACTATTCAATCTAGGAGGCTTAGAATCAAAATGATGTAGTTTATGCCATGTCCCAGAGAGGCAGAGAATGAGTTCAGAGTCAGAACTTGGCCGGGTCTTGACAGATGCATAGGAGTTAAAGAAGTAAGAGAGGAGGTGACAAGGGAGGTGGTGAGGAAAGAGAGTACATAGTTTTATGGAAGAGAAAGTTCAAGAGCTGGTCCAAAAACAATATGCTATAACTTGGGCAAAAGAGAGTTTTATGCATACTACTTACCTGGTAGCATAGTGGTTACGAATTGGGCTGTGAACTGCAAGGTCAGCAGTTCAAAACTACCAGCTTTTCCATGGGAGAAGGATGAGGCTTTCTGCTCCCCTAAAGACTCCACAGTACTTAACAATAACAACAATTACCCCTTAGGAGTCCCTGAGTGGTAAACAGCTGAAAGTGTCACTACTATCCAGAAAGTTTGACAGTTTGAACCCAAAGAGACACCTCAGAAGAAAGTCCTGGTGCTCTACTTTGGCAGGCTTACAGCCATTGAAACCCCTACTGGGTATTCTGAGACACATCAGGTTTTCAGGAGTCAGAATCCACTGAATGACAATGGATTTGGTTTTTGTCATTGGTGTTGTTTTCATGTGTCCTTAATTTGAGGGGAAGGCACCAGAGAGGGACATTGGATACCTCTGGAAGATTTCCTAATAAAATTTCAGTTTCAAGATTTTTAGGTGTTTTAGAAAAACAAACAAACAAACAAACAAACAAAAACAACTCTGTATTTGTCTTGTAATGGTCATAAGCACAATAATTCAAGAATACATAGGGTACTCTGGTTTTCAACCACCTTTAAGCTTCTTTTATGAGGCAATCTGTCAAAATGAAAGGGAAAAGCAAGTCTCCCTACTTTACCTTCTTGGGGACAGGAAGTTCTGATACACATTAACTTTGTCCTTAAACGTCCCTACCTCAATTTTCTCACCTAAAAAAAATGAAAGGATGTCTAAAATTCTATTATTTGGTGAAGTTGGAAACCCAAATCTCTTTATGACTGCAGAGAAAATTATTTAACTTTTATTTCCCAGAGATATATTAAATAAAAACCATGATTCTATAATGACTAAATATCAAATGAAGATTAACATAAACAAAAAGTAATAAATTTTTAAAAAGTATCAGGCAATATACTATTTCTGTTTTATTATTAAAATCAATCCTTTTAAGTTATTTATGCCTACCAATGCATTAAAACAAGAAGAAGAAGAACATTTAACTCTCCTGTTTATTCCAATTCAAAACAGAAGCTTGGGCTTAATCAACACATACCTATTTTTCCTTCAGTGACACTTGTAATCAGCAATGAAATAAATAACTATCTTTAAGAGGAAGACTTTCTAAGTCAACTAAAAACAGAATCCTGATTATAAAATGGTTTCCAATTCATGCTTGCATTAAAGTGGTTTGCCTCTAAAATATCTCCAATCCTTCTAGCATTATCTGCTTTTGCTCCTCCAATTCAAGTAAAGCTTGGAGGTTATTTTCAGAACACTTTCCACTTAAGGGATTCTTGAGACAAGTATCTGTTCTAGGCCACCTGTGGTGATTCAGGTGGCTATGAAGTATCTGTAATGGCAAGAAACCGTACTTGCTGGTAGCTCAGAGCAAATAACAATTTAGGTGTGTTTATAAATGGGCTGGAAACTTCAAGATCAGCAGTTCAAAACTACCAGCTGTTCTGGGGCGAGAAAGATGAGGTTTTCTGCTCCTGTAAAGTTGTACAGCCTCAGAAACCCTGTACAGGGTTGCTATGAGTCGGCCCAACTCCACAGTACATAGCAACAACATAAATGTAAGGGTGAGTCTCTCTACTTCCTGTCTCAACTCACTCAGTATTCTCCAAAAACATATAGGAGTCATTATAAATAAACTAGCCCAGAATTTGTGTTATCCCTGATCTTACAATAAACATTGTAAATTTTGGTCAATTGTTCTTTACTTTTAATTAGCTTTTACAGAGAGTCCTAGTGTGATGCTGTAGGATAAGCACTCGACCATAAGTTTGAATTGAACTGCAATGTGTATGGTTCCAGCTCACCAGCCGCTCCTCGGGGATCCTATAGAGGGTCTCTATGAGTCAGAACCAACTTGACAGCAATTAACAACAACAACAATATTGCTGTTAACACCATTAATAGTAGCAAATAGTAGTATTTTCTGATAAATGAAGAACTCATCGCTAAAGAGGACTCCCACAATTTAAGAAACCCATAGCTTAATATGAGCTTTAAAAGATAAATTATATTTCGTGTTTAAGAATGTTCCTTTAAGATAAATACTTCTCTGAGCATTTAATGTCTAATTTCATACAGGTGCAACATTTTGAAACCAGATTTAGAACAAAGATCTCATTAAACAGGGACCTGGCTAACATTCTCAGAGCAAATCAATAGGAATTTTTTTTTAAGTGTATGTTGTTGTTGTTGTTGTTAAGTGCCATCGAGTCGGGTCCGACCCATAGCGACCCTGTACAGGGTTTCCGAGGGTGTAAATCTTTATAGAAATTTTTTTTTGAAGTGTATGTTAGGAGTATAAAAAGTATCTTCTAGAGATATGAAGTCCTGGTGTGGCGCTGTAAGATTAACATTAGACTGCTGACTGTCAGGTTGATGATTCAAACCTATCAGGCTCTCCTTGGAAACCCTCATCAGGTTCGCTGTGAGTTTGAAGCCACTTCCACTAAAAGTAACAGTGCTGTGGGGACATCTTGTGGTCAATTTTCTTAATGGCTTCTAAAAATGAAATATTTTGAGATAACATGCTAAATGGTTAAAATGTATTAGTAATTGGGCTATATAAAAGGTATATAAAGATAAATAAACTGTTTCAAAGAAGCTATCAGAATTGAAATATACTGAACTATTTAATATGACAATGCCTCATTTCATTTATTTATACACAAGAAATTCAGATATCTTTTAAAAATTAAAATGTAGATATAATGAACGTTTGTGGTCTTTACCTGCCCTCCGTATATTCCACATTTGTCTGATAATTGCCTCTCAGTATTACTTTGGAAACTCCCATACTGACTCACTGTCCATGTATGGGGCTAAAAATTGCTTGTCAACCCCTCTGACTCCAGTTATTACTCATCATTAGATTCTGTCATGAGCATGTGGTCCAAACTAACCAACGCACCAGTTGTCATCAAGTTGATACCAACTCATGGTGATCCCATGTGTGTCAGGGTTTTCAATGGCTGATTTTCCAGAAGTAGATCGCCAGGCCTTTCTTCTGAGGTACATCTGGCTTAACTCTAAACTCCAACCTTTAGCTTAGTGGTTGAGTTCATTGACCATTTGTACAACCCAGACAATTCACATCCAGGAGTGAACGTCTGTTTGATAAACAAGAGTAAAGAAAATCTCTTTCTGCTGACTGCTAGGAGCCTGCTGCCATAAAGTGGAGAGGCATGCCTGGTCATACAAGTTAAAATGTGAAAAGCAGCCACTAGAGTTAGGCATGTTATTTGAGCATCTGGACCCAGTCATATAACAGAATGCTCAATGAAGAAATCAATCCTGCAACAAATGAATGAATGCAAAAGATAAGCAAAACAATCAGTTAAAGGACAACCATGAAAAACGATCAGCAACTTTAATATATATACATTGTTGTTGTTGCTGTTATATGCCGTGGAGTCGGTTCCGACTCACAGCGACCCTACACAGGGTTTCTGAGGCTGTTAATCTTTACGGGAGCAGAACGCCTCATCTTTCTTCTATTGAGCAGCTAGTAATTTCAAACTGCTGATCTTGCGGTTCGCAGCTCAATTCATAACCACTATACATTAACACATACATAAATACATACTAAAAATACACTTATGCAAGGACTGATATTAAAGTCCCAGTTCATACATGTATGGGTTTATTCCAAATAAAACATGTTTAGACAAGTCTCTGTGATCAATGGGAGCTGCAGACAAGTTCTCTCAATAATACATTTATCTTTGTTTCATTAAGATGTCTTCAAAAAAAGTCCAATTAAAACAGTGACTTCCAAGGGGATCAGTAAAACTCTAAACAGAGAGGTCAGTTCAAAAGATTATGGTTACTGTTTTTTGGGAGATTCCAAAGGGGTACTCTTTGGGAGTCTTGGTGTGGTGTTGTAGGATAACTACAGGATCCCAAGGTTGGTTTGAACCACCGACTGGTTCTCAGAACCACTCCTCAAAAACCCTATAGAGAGTCACTATGAGTCACAACCAACTCAATGAGACCTTATTTAAGCACGCAAGACAATCATGAGGGAAGACGTCTTAAAAGTATTTGAAATCTGCATTAGTGAGAAAAATATCATGAAAGATGTGCTGAGGAATTTTTTTTTCTAATACACCTACTCATTTTTTGACAGTTGTTGTTGTTGTTGTTGTTAAGTACTGTGGAGTCAGTTCAGACTCATAGTGACCCTGCACAAGGTTTCCAAGGCTGTAAATCTTTACGGGAGCAGAACGTCTCATCATTCTCCCATGGACCTGCTGGTAGTTTTGAACTGCTGACCTTGAGGTTGGCAGGCTGATTCCTAACCACTACACTACCAGAGCTCCTCATTTTTTGACAGTTGTTGTTGTTAGGTGCCATCAAGTCAGTACCAACTCATAGTGACCTTATGCACAGCAGAACAAAACACTGCCCGATCCTGGGCCAACCTCACTATTGTTGCCACGCTT
>NW_006408690.1:1946990-1948121 GCF_000296735.1 Chrysochloris asiatica
ACAGGAAAAATACAAAACAATAATGGCAGTCCAAGTGACTACTACAAGAACAAGGAAGTTGCTCGCCCAGGAGACATCAAGGCAATTGGTCAGGTCCCCTCAGGGCAAACCCCCTTCCAAGACTAAAACTTAATGGGAATATATGAGCAGAAATGCACTCTGACTGGTGACCACGTTGGTCACTGATAAGGGGAAGTGCGGGAAAAACAGCAATGAAGCAGCAAGCTAAGCCCTACCATGTTCAATAGACTCCTGTGAACGGGTGGAGACCTGATTGGCCACCAGTGTGGCAAGACCTGGGGACTCCTAGGCCCAGAGTAAGTGACATAACCACAGAGGACTAGAGTGGAGAGTGAAGCATCCAGCAGATAAGAAGTGAGGGCATATGTACAAGAATACCCACACTTGCAGATAATACCCACTTGACCTGGCTTTGATGGCTGGATGATCAGTGCTGAACTAGAAGAAGAAATAAGAGGGAAAAAAGAGTAGTCTGATACAATTTGATGAATTTGACCTACACCTCTGGATGCAATAGCTCAAAAGAGGGAACAAATCTTCACAGCGAGGATCATTTCCACCTCCTCGATACACAGCATAGACAGGGATGGGCAACTTGGACATTGGCTACCCAAAATGGGGAGCTACAAAGGCAAGAAGTGACTGACTTACAACCTTTCAAGAGAGAGCCATGATCCAGAGGGCATGGAGGAAGGTAGAATCTCCAAGGAGTATCCAATCTGTCTGGGTGGGGATGATGAAAGGAGACGGGGATGGCTCTCATGTGGTACAATACTGAATAATTGCTATCAGGACTCACTGTGAGGGTTGGGAATGTAAAGGTAGACATTTAGTAGCAAAATGAGGGGAATGGTTGACTTAGCAGTCCAGGAGCAGAGGTCCCTAGGACCATCAAGGGAGAAGAGCAAAATGTGGGACCCTACTCAGAAAAGCTTAGACGCCAGAGATGGAGGCAGAGATGATGATGTGGAGAGAGGGAACTACTGGGAGCTTTATACCCAGAAAGGGAGAGGGGTTGTGTTGGAGACCAGGGGGAAAGTTTGCAGGGTATACCCTTTGGTTGGTTGATGATGCATAGAGGGATTGTAACCATGGCAATGAAACGATATA
>NW_006408690.1:1948392-1959043 GCF_000296735.1 Chrysochloris asiatica
GATCAGTTTCTTCTTTTGTTATAGATCTGTTCATGTTTTCTATTTCCTTCTGTGTTAGTTAGGTAGATCATGTTTTTCTAAATATTTGTCTATTTCATCTAGATTTTCAAGTTTGTTAGCATGCAATTTTTCATAATATTGTGTTATTATACTTTTTATTTCTGTTGGTTCTGTTGTGAAGTCATCATATCATTTCTCATGCCTGTTATTCACCTCTTCTTCTATTTTATTTATTTTGCTAGGTTATAAATCCTTTAAAAAAAACTAATTTCTTATTCTTTTTACTTTCTATTATTTTTTCATTTTCTATTTCATTTATTTTCACTCTAATCTTTAATATTCCTTTCCTTCTGGTGGCTGTAGGCTTCCTTTTCTACGTTTTTTCTAATTATTGGTGATGTTTCATTAATGGGTTGATTTTGGTTCCTTCTTCTTTTTGAATGTGTACAATTACTGCTACAAATTGCCCTCTAAGCACTGCTTATGTTGTGTTGCAAAAGTTTTGGTATGCTGTAATTTTGCTCTCATTTGATTTAAGAATTTTTTGTTGTTGTTCTATTGCCCAGTAACTTTTAAGAGGAGTGTGATGCTATTTCCATGTATTTTATTTTTTTCTCTTAATCTTCTTAATGTTGATTTCTAATTTTATGGCATTTTAATCTGAAAAGATGCTTTTTAGCACTTCAATATTTTAAAATCTGAAGGATGTTCCATGTGCACTAGAAAATAATGTATTTAGTTGTTGTTGGGTTGAGTGCTCTGTAAAAGTCTGTGAGATCAAGTTGGTTGATGGTGTTGTTTAGTTCTTCTGTGTCTTTGTTGAGTTTCTTTCTAGTTGTTTTGCCCTACATTGATAATGATGTATTAAAATCTACTATTATTGCAGAATTTCTATTTCTTTTTTCAGTTCTATTAGAATTCAATTTATTTAGAGTCTTTCAAGTTGGGAGAATAGATATTTATTATGGTTATGTCCTCTTGTTCAATTTACCCTTTGATCAGAAGATAATATCCTTCTTTGTCTCTTATGCTAGCTTTTGCCTTAAAGTCTATTTTACCAGAAGTTAATAGTACCATTCCTGTTCATTTTTGGTTGTTGTAGCTTGTTATATTTTTTCCATCCTTTGATTTTTAATTTATTTTTGTCTTTGTGGGTAATGCGTGCCTCTTGTAGACAGCATATGGAAAGATGCGGTTTTCTTATCCATACTGCTATTCTGTGTCTCTTGACTGATATATTTAATCCATTAACTGTAATTATTTGTTGTTGCTGTTAAATGCTGTGGAGTTGGTTCCAACTCATAGCAACCCTATATAGGGTTTCCAAGGAGCAGCTAGTGGATTTGAATGGCCAACATTTTGATTCCCAGTCCAGGCCTGATCCTATATTACCACACCAGAAGTCCACAATCAGAATGTTGTGAAGTGCCGTCGAGTTGGTTCCAACCCATATCGACCCTGTACAGGGTTTCCAAAGAGCAGCAGGTGAGCTTGATCCACCGACCTTGCAGTTCAAATGGCTTTGCAGTCTGGTGCATAATGCACAGTGCCACACCAGGACTTACTTAGGTTAAAATCTCACCACTGCGTCTTATTAGGTAAGACAACCTTTTGGTCTTGTTTGCTTATCTATACATTTTTGCTTTGTTGTTGTCTTCATTATAATTTGATATCTCTTATTCCTTATTTTGAGTCTTGTGAATTTGTTGTCGTTTGGTATTTCTGTATCTGTATTGAATTCTGGGTAATATGTTAACCTCAGTTTGTTGGCTGCTGTTGTTGATTTTTAGTTGAAAGTACTGCCTCTGGCATTTTTTGTAAAGTTTGTCTGGTTATTACAAATTCCCTTAACTTATTTTTTCTGGAAATGTTCTAATTTCATTGTTTTATTTGAGGGACAATTTTAATGGGTATATAACCCTTAGTTTGTAATTTCTCTTTCAAAGTTTTGTATATGTTTTTCCATTGCCTTCTTGTCTACATGGTTTTTGCTGACAAATCAGAGCTTGAACTTATAGGGTCTCCTTTGAAGGTAACTTTACATTTTTCATGAGCTACTCTCAGGATTGTTTCATTGTCTTTGATTTTAGAAAGTTTGATTATGATATGTCTTGGTGATTTTCTTTTGAGGTCTATCCTGTTTAATGCTTGCTCAGCTTCTTGAATATTTATCTCCTCATCTTTCATGAAGTTAGGGAAGGTTTCTTCCAAAAACTCTTCAACTAGCTTTCTGTGCTTTTCTTTTTCTCTTTCTATTGTGGAATTCCAATTATCTGTAAAATAACACTCTGCATTGCGTTCTATAGGAATCTCAGGATTTTTTCCAGATTTTTTTCATTCTTTATTCGATTGTTCTTCTAGCTTTATAGCATTGAGAGATTTATCTTCAAGCTAATTAATTTGGGCTCTTATTGATTCAAATCTCCTTTGCCTTTCCAATGTATTGTCCATTTCTGAAATCTTAGTATTAATCTTCTGGATTTCAGTTTACAGGTTTTATATCATCTCCAGTCCTTTATCTATTCTGTTTGTTTGTTCCTGTAGTGTTGTCCTGAGAATTTCCTTATTTCTCTCAACTATTCTGTCAATCATTTTGTGGTACCTCAATATAGTCTCTTGAATTCTTTTTCACATAGTTCTAATACCTTTTTCCCTCAAAAACATTTTCTAGCTCTGCTGCTTCATCACTTATGTGAGCCACTCTCTGTTATTTCTTTGTATGAACAAAATTATTGTTTCTGAGACATTGTGGTGTTGTGTTTTTATTTAATTTATTATTGTATTTGGTATGTTCTTAGGCAACCACCAACTGTTTCCTGGCGGGTGTGATTAGAGGATGGAAGCATGTGCACCCTTCTCTGTTCACCATTTATGCAAACACAGTTTGGCTGATGTTGATTATTGTCATTGAGCACATGTATAGCAGCTGGTATTAGCTCTTGCTCTGTGGGTGGGGTTGTGGAAAGGCATGGTTGTGGTTGGGCTGCTTGGGTATGATTGCTGTCCCCTATCAGGTGAGACAAGAAGAAAAAAACACACCAAAAAAAGAGAAGGAAAAAAACAAATAAACAAACAAGTAAGCAAAAAAAATACATAATAAGAAATTAGTGGGGGAAAGGCAGGTAACAACTAGAAGAATAATATAAAAACTAAAAAGTGAAAAGAGGGTGGGAGAAGAAAATCATAAAAAAAAAGAGAGAGAGAGAGAGAACACAATTAGGAAGAGAGATGAGTAGAGCAGAGAGTAGTTATAAAAAAAAGAGAGAGAGAGAGAGAGAGAAATGGTAAGAAGAAGCAATGGTTGGGAAAGAGAAGCAGAAAAAACAAGAAGTAAAAATGTCACCAGGGGAATGTGGGGAACAAGAAAATTAAAAGCACACCTTTAGGCATACCATGAGTCATCTGTATGTTTCTGCAATGTCAAATGCTGTGTTGTTTCTGAAGCCACTCACAAGAGTTTTATGATTGCCACACCATGTCTGTTCAAGCCAGGCCAAGGCACCAGTCCCTCTCCTTGTTTTGCTGTATATGTTCAGCTTCCTAGTAAGCATTCAGTCTACTTCTCTATCTTTTCATGTTAAACTAATGGTTCATCTGCATCTGTTTCATTTTGCTTTCCATGTCTATTGTAGAGGGTCTACATAGTGCTACTGCCCAGTCCACCATCTCATCACTGCTCCAAACATTCTTATGTTTTTAAGACATAAGTGCCATCGTTAAGTGCCATCGAGTCAATTCCGACCTATAGCGACCCTGTATAGGGTTTCCAAGGAGCAGCCGGTGAGCTGGAACAACTGACCTTGCAGTTCAAACGACTTTGCAGTCTGACGCATTAACCCACAGTGCCACACATAGCATACTTATATTTGCAAAAAACTATGACCTAGAAAGTGGACCAAGAGAGAACTGAAATGTAAATCTCCAAGGCCTCTTTCATCATTGCTTCTCATCTCTGGTTGTCACTTGTAATTCCTAGGTGATCTCTTTGAACATGCAAGTGTATCCATTCATGGCCACTAGATGGGTCTCTACTCAAAAACACTGGCTTTGCTCTTTTCTTTCCACAATGCTAAGAAAGCAATTACCTTAGCATTTGACTTGTAGTGCTGCAAGTTAATGTACTGGACTGCAAAGTCGGTTTGAACCACAAGGTCAGTGGTTCAAGCTCACCAGCTACTCCTCAGAAACCCTATACAGGGTCGCTATCGGTTGGAACTGACTCTACAGCACTTAACAACCACAACAACAACAACCATACAAAATTAATGTTGATTTTTGTTCTATATGGGTTTGCTAAGAATAAATGTCCTGGTATGGCACTGTAGAATAAGCACTAGAATATTAACCGCATGGTCAGTGGTTCAAATCCGTGTGTTGTTCCTCAGAGTTCTGGTAACTTTCTTGGTCACAAAGGGCAAAATGTATGGACCTAGGCATTTTAAATGACCTTGGACTGGGGTGTAGGATAAACACTGGAATGCTAGCAGTAAGGTCAGTGGATCAAACCCTGTGCAAGGTCACTATGAATTAGAACCAACTTGACAACACTTAATAACAACTACAAAAGTAATAGTCCTATGTACCTACCACCAGAACAAAATATTTTACAATTTTAAACAAATGAAACATCTGTTGCCACAGCAGAACCTTACTTGGTCATGCAGAGAAAAAGTTTTAAGTGTGCATTCAGCAAAATGCACGCCTTTCTTCTTTGTTTATTTCACACTGTTTATTTTGTGTTTCTTCACATCTTTAGCACATTGTGAGGTTCTGCTTTCAGAGTGTTGTTATTTGCCATCTAGTAGATTCTGACTCATAGCAACCCCATACCTGCAGGGTAGAATTACCCCTTAGGATTTCCAAGTCTGTAACTTCTCAGAAGAAAATTACCAGCCTATCATCTAGGCCACCTCTGGATGTTTGAACTGCCAACCTTTCAGCTAGTAGTTGCTAGTAAGGAACCATTTGCACTAGTAGAGTCTCCCAGAGTGTAGATGAGTACAAGAAATTGCACCCTGGGGTGAAATGATACTGACAAACACAGCTTCTGGGCTGGTCACTGTAGCACTCTCCTTTGCTTGGTTTAGTTTTACAGAACTAAGTTCCTACAGTGCCTGCATATCTGGAAGGCTGTCCCTTTATTGACCCCTGTTCTCATGCCCTTGAGGTTTCTTTGCAGGCAAAGCAATTGTTCCCCTAGTCTCCCTCATACACCAGGAAGAGTCAGTGAAGTCAGGAGCTGAGCACAGCTCAGGCAAACAGAAATCTGGGATTGAGTGCTCCAATCACATTATTGTTGGCGTCACACATTGACCCTGTTCCTGCAAGTAAGTTACTGCACCACTCTGTGTCTGTTTCTTTATTTCTAAAAAGGGGATATTTTAACCTACCTCATGTGACTATTTGAGTATTAAATGAGTAAAATACAGAATTATACCTCAGCCGTGATACGAATTCATTAAATGTTAGCATTAATAATAATGACGATCGTTATATTATTAATACAAGAAGATGTAAAATTTTAAAGGAAGTTACTATTAGCATGTAAGATGACTTAACAAAACGTAGTTTAAAGTTTTTGTTTTGTTTGTATCTTGTGGCTTTGTCTTAAAGCTCTTTAAACAAAGAACCAAGGTAACTTTCTTGATTACAAAGGGCAAAACGTATATACCTAGGCATTTTCAATGACGTTGGACTGGAATGTAGCAGGAGTTATGTACACTAAATATGTGCAAACTCCTTGGATAAGCACTAGACTGCTAATGTCAAAGTTGATGGTTCAAACAGCTGATCCTCAGAAACACTATTCAGGGTAGCTGTGAGTAAGAACCAATTTGACAGCATTTAACAAAATAACAACAGTACATAAAATTCAGGATTGTCTCCAAGAAAGAGATTCAATTGGATTTATGGGTTTTGATCTCATAAAAATGTCAGTTATTTCCCCCAAATAAACCCTAAGTGTAAAGAACAGTGCTGTGTCTTAGATGTTGTTCACAAGGACAGAAGCAGAGCAGCATTTTTCCTGCTTTTATCTCAGGATGCCATAATCCAAATCCAAAAGGAGCTCTGGTAATGTAGTGGTTACAAGTCAGGCTGCTAGTCTTAAACTCAGCAGTTCCGCACTACCAGCTGCGGACTTCTACTCCCTTAAAGATTTACAACCTCGGAAACCCTATGCAGGGTCTCTATGATCGGAACCAACTCCATGGCAAACCACCACCATAATCCAATAGAGTAAGGACACCATTGTTCTGCTCCCAGTTGGTGCACAGTTGTGTTGAAATTTGAAAAGCTTTTCATTCTACACAGGAAATTATAGCAAATGAAGGAATTATGCGTGTACTTTTCCTGAAAATGATCTTATATTTATATTTCCAGAATTTTAATAAAAATAGGCTTAATTTAAAAAGTTTTAGGGATACTATACCATATTTTGCAAAAGTTGTACATGTTGTTGTCAGTTTGTTATACGGGGCCTGATAGCAACTATATTATGTATGACAGAGAAATTAGGCACTGCATCAGCCTCACAATAGTTACTATGTTGGCTTCTTAGATGTCATTCTTTATTATTATGAGATACCTATTATAAGATGTGGAAATACCTGAATAGAAAGGGGCATAAGCTTGGATTGCTTCCATCCCATAAGATGTCATGTTCAGAAATTGTAAATAATAGTCCATGAAGCCATGTTATATTATTTCTGAAAATTGCTTTTGTTGCTTAAGGCTTTCTTATCAGATGGAATTAGATTTTCAGAAATCAAAGATTCATGTTTTCAAAACCATCTTAATATGTTCTAAAGCCCTGAGAACTTCATTGAACTGTTTTCACAAGATTTGTAACAACTTCCTCCTCAATAATTCTAGTGAGCAACACTCAGTTCTGAACTTACACAACGTTCTTGGAGATTTAGACATTATTAGGCAATTCATGCCTACTGCCTTTGAGTGGATTCCAACTCATAGCAACCCAATTGTTGTTGTTGTTGTTAAGTGACATCGAGTCAGTTCCGACCCACAGCAACCCTGTATAGGGTTTCCAAGGAGTGACTGGTGAACTTTAACTGCCGACCTTGTGGTTCAAACCGACCTTGCATGAACCCACAGCACATTATCCCACGGCACCACACCAGGACTCCTATCGGGCAGAGAAACCCTATAGGACAGAGTAAAACTGTCCCATGGGGTTTCCACTGTTTATAATCTTTATAGAAACAGACTGCCACATTTTTCCTCCCACAGAGCGGCTAGTGGGTTTGAACCACTTCCCTTTCAGTTAGCAGCTAAACCATTCATTGTACCAACAGGGCTTCTTACTGGTCACTGTACTCTGTACTCTTTTTTTTTTTTTTTTTTTTAATGTTCTTTCAGTAGCTTTTTCTGAAGCCTCATTCCTTTTTGTTTTCTCTCTGCTTTTCTATGTGCCGTGTTTCAGCCTTCTTTATGGCTTCTCTTTCTCAGTCAGGTCTGAGATAGTTAAGGTTATGTGTCAACTTGACTGGGCCAGGATTGTCAGTGGTTTACCAGTTGAGATATAGTTATTCTTCATGATGAGATCTTACATAATGTAATCAACTCTATGATGAGGTCTGCTATGGGCACCCAATTAATTGAAGGGAAGATTCTTCAGGGTATGTTCTGCTTCCAGTATATTAAACATTCAAGCAAGGCTTGCTGGCTCTCAGCTAGATTTGGATTTTGCATCTGGCTTGTCCTCCGACTTCCAGTGCTTTGGACTTGAGTCAGTGTATTGCTGTATTACCTGCCTATCCTGAGAGTTGTCAGTAATCTGCCTTCATATCTTCTGTCAGACCTGCCTGCTTGTCGTCTGATCTGCCTGTCTTGGTTTGTCAGCTCTAGAGCTACTTGAGTCAGAAGCCTCTAGCCCATCATTTAAAACATGGATTTGGGATTAACCACTTCTTCAACTTGATATAAATCTCTCTTTACATATGGTGGTGGTGGTGGTTATGTGCCATGGAGTTGGTTCCGACTCATAGTGACCTTGTACAGATTTTCCGAGGCTGTAAATCTTTATGGGAACAGAAAGCCTCATCTTTCTCCTGCAGAATAGCTGGTAGTTTCAAATTGCTTTCCTTGCAGTTTGCAGCCTAATTCATAACCACTACGCTACCATAGCTCCTTTTCTTTACATAAACATATATGAAATTTGAAAGATAGCTACCTGGCCAACTGATTAGAAAGGATCCATATTTACACTCATTCCAAAGAAGGGTGACCCAACAGAATGTGGACATCATCAGACAATATCATTAATATCACATGCAAGTAAAATTTTGCAAAAGATAATTCAAAAATGGCTGCAGCAGTACATTGACAGGGCACTGCCAGAGATTCAGGTCAGATTCAGAAGAGGCTGTGGAATGATGGATATCACTGCTAATATCAGTTGGTTGAAAGCAGAGAACACCAGAAAGATGTTTACCTGTACTTTTATGACTACACAAATGTTTTTGATTATGTGGATCATGACAAGCTATGGACAGCATTTCAGAGAATGGGTATTCTGGAACACTTGGTTGTGCTCATGAGGAACCTGTACATAGACCAAAAGGCAATCATTTGAACAGAACAAGGGGACACTGAGTGGTTTAAAATTAGGAAAGGTGTATGCCAGAGTTATATTCTTTCACCATACTTATTCAGTCTGTATACTGAGCAAATAATCCGAGAAGCTTGAATATATATAGAAGAACATGACATCATGTTTGGCGGAAAACTCATTAACAACCTGCAATATGCTGATGATACAACCTTAATTGCTGAAAGCAAAAAGGACCTAAAATACTGATGAATATCAAAGACCATAGCCTTCAGTATGAGTTGCATCTCAATGTAAAGAAAACAAAAACCCTCACATTTGGACCAATAAATAACATCAAGTTAAATGGAGAAAAGATTGAAGTTGTCAAAGATTTCATTTTGCTCATATCCAACCATCAACACTCACATAAGCAGCAGTCAAAAAATTAAATGATATATTGCATTAGGCAAATCTGCTGTACAAGACTTCTTTAAAGTGTTTAAGAACAAAGATATCAGTTTAAGGACTAAGGTGTACCTGACCCAAACCATGGTATTTTCAATAGCCTCATATACATGTGAAAATTGGATAATGACTAAGGAAGACCATAGAAGACTTGAAGCATTTGAGTTATGATGTTGGAGGAGAATATTGGGGGCACCATGGACTGCCAGAAGAACAAACAAGTCTGTGTTGGAAGAAGCACAGCCAGAATGCTTCTTAAAAGTCAGGAGGGAGATCTCCAGTTTGGGGGCAGGAGAAGTAGAGATAGGTACAAAAAAAAAAAAAAAAACAGAGAAGGGCATTGCTGGAACAGGTCCAGATTTTAGATCTAATATAAAGTGGGGGCGGCGGGTGGAGGCAGTTTTGGGTGCCTATTGGTGGAGAAAGTCTGACTGTGGTAGGAATACACGTTGATTTCTGAATCAACCTGGACATTGCCTGCGGACCCCTCAACCTGAGTGAATTGTGAAAAAAGAGGTGTCACTCTTTTTTCCTCCTCCCCCTGTCACACCCTCTCTGCCCAGACTGGGCACCTTCAGGTGATGGGAGCACACCCCCCAAAAGGTTCCAGCATTGTACCCCTAGGGCACAATTTTTCCACAGCGCAAAGACAGAATTCCTGGAAGCCCCAGTGGTTCCACAAGCTAATCCTTTGGCTGCTTCTTATGACATCTGACTCTGGGATTTAGCACTCAAGTTGACTCTCTTAAATGGGTGGGGCCCTTTAATTCCTGCCTTACCTAACAAGACAGCAAATCTGGCCATACAGCCAAACCATATTTGTACCTTGTAAGACCCCAACATAAAAGGCAAGAGCCAACATCAACTACTATATACAAGGATACAGCCATTTGAGAATTAAACTGTGCATATGCAGATATGTAACTGACCTTTAGAGATAAAAATAGTGGACAATCATTCTTCCATTCATTTCTCAATATCTATCTGCACACCTCCACAATGGTGAATAGAGGAGGGGCCTGAGTGAGTGGACACCCATATGCACCACTAGAGGTTTCTACTGTGCATGCACACTGACCTGCACAGCAAAGGCTACTGGACAGTCTGCTACAGTTTTTTGTTTTTATTTTTGTATGTTGGTTTTTGTCTATGCTTTTATCTTATTGTGTTTCTGGTTTTCGTTCTTTTGGTCTTACTTTTTTTCCTGGGAGTTGGAGCTTTCTCTCCCTATGTTACCCAAGAAGAGACAGCAATCATGGCCAAATAGCCAAGCTACAAGAATACCCCATATTATCTCACCATCTAAACAGGAGCCAGTACCAGCTGCTGGGTATTACACAGATAGCCAACACCTGCTAAGATAGCTTGCAATCGATTAATAAGAGATATGAAAAGGGAAGTCTATCTCCAGATCACATCCACCAAGAGACACTCAGTAAACTTAACAACACAGCAACATACATTCATTTAATCATTGAAAACACATCTAACTATTGAAAACATCCAAGAAAAAAACAACAAAAGATCTCGGAACATGTCCAGAAACAGAAAAGAGTAACTAAGACAAATGAGCTGGAGGCAGACATGAACTTCCCATTAGAAGAAAAGCCTAAGAAGCCTGGATCTGTCTGAGAG
>NW_006408690.1:1980848-1993273 GCF_000296735.1 Chrysochloris asiatica
CTTGGTCCTGTATTCTGTGTTGTTCTCGGCAGAGCTCGTCAATACACTTCCACCCGATCCGCCATCTTTTTCCGGAACCTGTACCAAATATTTTTGTATGGTTAATTTATAAAATATAACTTATAAATGGGGATAGTGCATTTTTGGTTGTACTCAGTTGTTGGGTGCAAGTATGAATTAATAATTGTCTTTATTTAGTGATTGTGTATGGTTCAAGGAGATGTATACAGGTGTAAGTGAACAAGGAGTAGACTATCATGGTTAAGGTTTCGTGTTGACTTGAATAGACCAGGATTCTCAGTGGTTTTGCTGTTTAGATATAGTTATTCCCCAAAATGATATCTTATGTAATATAATCAAGTCTATGATGAGGTCTGCTATAAGAAGACAATCAATTGAAAGGAAGCTTCCTCTGGGGTGTGGCCTGCTTCCAATATATGAGTCATTCTGTCAAGGCTTGCTTGTTCTCTGCTGGGTCTGGATCTTGCATCTGACTCATCATCTGACCTCCGGTTCTTTGAATTTCAGTTAGTGTCTTGCTTTATTACCTGCTGATTTAGGAGTCATCAGCAGCCTGACTTTTAATCTGCCAGACCTGTCAATCTTGGTTTGTCGGCCCTAAAGTTACATGAGTCAAAAGCCTCTAACTGAAAATGTAACCTACAGACTTGGGACTAACCACCTTTACGATTGTGTGAGCCATTTACTTGATTTATAAAGTGTATACATATGTAAGCTTCACTGATTTTGCTTCTGTAGAGAACCCATCCTAATGCAATGTCCCTAAAATTTCTAGTGTGAGATGTTAATGATATTGTTTGATAATTTCTGCATTCTACTTTTATTGGTTTTCTTTGAAATGAGCACAAATATGGCTCTCTTACAGTTGGTTGATTGGATAGCTATCTTCCAAATGTCTTGACATAAATGCACAAATGCTTCAGGCAGTGCATTCATTTGTTAAAGCATCTCAACTGGTATCACATCAATTCCTGAAGCATTGTTTTGAACTAATTTTTTAAATGAATTTCCACTTTCATGTAAACTATCACTCAATTCACAATAAAAACTTTTTAAAAAGAAGAAGAAAGAAATGAAGAGAGTAGAATGTCAGTTCAGTTCTAGCATTGCATGACTGTCTTTTACTAGACTGGAAATTCTCAAATATAAAAAAAACATATCTTCATCATTTTTATATCCTGTTTTAAGCATAAGCCAAGAACACAGTAGGTTCTCAAAAAAAGTTTATTGACAAAACAAAAAGACTTTCCAGACTTTTATTCCTAGTTTGTCTTAGTCTAGAATCTCCACTGAAATCTGTTCACCATGGGTGATGCTACTGGTGTTTGAAATATTGGTGGTATCGCTTCTAGCAGCATAGAATCATGCAATAATGAAAAACAAGAATGAGATACCACCATATACATAGTGAATGGAGGGGGGGAATTAGTAATAACAATTGTTGCTAAGGATGTGACATTACAGTTACTCTCATTTATTGATGGTTGGAATATAAAATGGATAGTCCTTTTAGAAAACTGCTTGGCAGTTTCTTACAATACTAAATGTAATCTTATCATACAATCCAAAAATCATGCTACTATATATTTATCCAATTTATATGAAAGCAATACCACACAAAAATCTGCACACACTTTAATAGTAGCTTTTTTTTTAATCAACCAAGAAGCAACCAAGATATTTGCTGAAAGAACAACCTGGGGTATATCCATAAAGAAGACCGTAAGTCAGAAATGCAACTAAAGAAGCTAACAAGTTACACAGACATGCTCAGTCTGAAATTGTATATTCCCAGATGAAGGAAGCCTGTTTTAAAAGGCTTCATATTGTATGATTCCATTTAAGGAACATTCTGGAAAATGCCAAGGTATAGCGACAATAAAAAGATCAATCTGTCATTATTTTTAAGTGCTGTTAAGTTGGCTCCAACTCATTGCAACTCTACATAGGATTTGTAAGGAGTGGCTGGTAGGTTTGAACTGCCAACCTTGAGGTTAGCAGTCCAGTTCTTATCCTATAGCACTACACTAGGTTCTTGTTGTTCAGGACCTTGGCATTAGTTCCAACTCATATCAATCCTGTATAGGATATCCAAGGAGTGGCTGGTGGATTTGAACTGCCAGCCTTTTACTTACTAGTCCAGTGCTTACTCAACAGTGCCACACCAGATAGTTGGTAGTAACTCTGGAAGAGGAGATAAAGTTTGAATCGGTGGGACACAGGATACGTTTTAGGATGGTAAAACTATTCTTTATGTTATTATAATGCATATTTTCATAGAATTTCACAGTGCAAAGAGTGAACCTAATTATCTAAATTTTAAAAAATCATTAAGTGGTTGGAGAATCCTAGGATGAAATAAAGAATATGGAAAAATAATCTATCCCCTATTACTAATATTAATCAATGTCACTGAAGAGGATGGGGGAAAGGTACTGACCTTTCAAAATGAATGAATCCTGTAAGAAAAAAAGAAACAGGAACTACACATAAACACTGAACGCTAGTGGGTAAAGTTGGTTCCACAGGGGTACAAGTTAACAATTCTGACAACACTATACATGCATGTTGGAGTTGAGTAGTTAAGTAAATATCTAGGAATAAACAAGAGGTGAAGTCTAGAATGATCCATATGGTACTAGATTAGAGTTTGAGTCATCAGTATTAATTCATGCTTAGCTTCATATACACATGACTATATATTTTCTTTTGTCAGCTCATAGAACCTAGAATTAATAACACACTAGTAGCAAGGAGCTCTGGTAGTGTAGTGGTTATGAATTGGGCTGCTAACCTCAAGGTCAGCAGTTCAAAACTACCAGCTGTTCCATGGGAGAAAGATGAGGCCTTCTGCTCCCGTAAAGATTTACAGCCTCAGAAACCTTATACAGGGTCACTATGAGTCAGAACCAACTCTACGGTACTTAACAACAAGAACAAGTAGCAATTAGTATACCTAGAATCCAGATATTAATGTCTATATATTCTCCAATCACAGACACAAGAGTTCCTTGGGGAGATGTCTGATCCTGACTGAAATAGAAAATACACAAGATGACCTGGAGCACCTTCTAGTATCAGACGGTAAGCAAATGCTGAACATCCCACTCCCTGCCCCCAAACAACAACAACTACTGCAAGCACAATTATATCAGGAGAACATAGGAGTGAATGGAAAGAGCTCTCTATGGGTAAAACTGAAGCAATTTGAACAACAAAATAAGTAGCATATTGCATTTTAACCCAAAGTAAAAAACATAGTCCATGAATCCATACTGATATAAATAAATGATTGAGACAAAAATAAATGGGCAAGAAAAGGCAGATCTCTTGTATAAAAATTTTCCAAATAATTACGTCAATAATTCTCCTTCAAGCATGTGGAAGATAACTCTCCATTGCCTAAGAGTGGGCTGTGCATAGTCATTTCCCTTTAAATGCAAAGAGAAGGGAAAGAGGAATGTTACCATGGGAAAGTAAGTGGTGCAAATAGTTAATGTGTCCAGTTGCTAACCAAAAAGGTGGCGATTTGAATCCACTAGACTTGATGGCACTTAATAACAACAGCAACATCAATGTCTCAGAATAAATGCCAAGCAATTTATTTCCCAAAAATCAGTCATTGAAAACTCTTGTAGAGCACAGCTTTTCTCTGACACACATGGGTTGCCATGAGTTGCAATTGACTTGATGACAACTGGTTAACAGTAGTGGAGAAACCTGACAACTCCACCTCAGTCATGTGATCAAATTTAGTTTTACAGGAACAAGTCATGTTAATAGGATGGTACTTCACCTTTATGATCTTGCCTTCACAAACCTATAACCCACCTCTAACTGTAAGGAAAACATCAGACAAATGCACTTACATGAACAGGCTACAAAATATTTGACCAGTACTGACCAAAACTATCAAGGTCATCAAATACAAGGAAAGTCTGAGGCACTGTTAAAGCCTAAAGGAGCCTAAAAGACCATGACAGCTAAATGTAATAGAGTATTCTGGGTGAAATCCAGAAAAGGAAAAAGAACATTAAGCTAAAATAAATAACCACACACAAACAAAAACCTATGCAAATCTAAATAAAGTATTGTTAAGTTCAGTCACTTCAATGCAGAATCACAGGGTTTCTGAAGCTGTAGTCTTTGCTGAAGCAGAAAGCTTCATTTTTCACCAATGTTTATGGTAAAGAAACACTGATTGATAGATTATGTGCTGTGGATTCTGTTCCGACTCATAGCGACCCTGCATAGGGTTTCCGAGGCTGTAAATCTTTACGAGAGCAGAAAGCCTCATCAACTGGTAGTTTAGAACTGCTAACCTTGAGGTTAGTAGCCTGACTCGTAACCACTACACTACCAGAGAGACACATAGAGATAGTGCTCCTAAATATAGATTTTAGTTAATGATAATGTGTTAATATTAGTTTGTTGATGGTAAAAAACATATCATATTAATGCAAAATTTTAATAATAGACAAAACTGTGGCTATATACCAGCAACCCTGGTAGTGTAATAGATTATGAGCTGCTCTACTAACCGTAAGGTCAGCAGTTCAAATCAACCAGTCACTCTAGGAGAAAGAGGAGGTGTTCTTCTCCCATAAGGAGTTACAGCCTTGGAAACCCTATACAGGATGACTATGACTTAGAACTGACTAGGTGGCATACAACTACCACTACCATTATCCTTCACAATTTCCCTTTAAAGCTAAAACTATTCTGAAAGGAAAAGTTTGTTTATTTGTCTTTTTAAAAAAGAAAAAGACATATGGA
Source organism: Chrysochloris asiatica (assembly GCF_000296735.1). Classification (NCBI taxonomy): domain Eukaryota; kingdom Metazoa; phylum Chordata; class Mammalia; order Afrosoricida; family Chrysochloridae; genus Chrysochloris; species Chrysochloris asiatica. The sequence continues at coordinate 1,985,646 of NW_006408690.1, forward strand.
GCATGGATCATACCCTTTAGCGATGTTGCCAGACTGGTTGATTTTCCACACAATTGATTTGATTGAAATGTGAAATTGTGGGGAAACTCCACTAAAGATTCTATGCCTTCACTATAGTTCATAAAAGGTGAATTTCTATTACATAACTAACTCTTCACAGTAATCTATATAGAATCGTTATCAAAAAGTGAAAACGAATGTAACACCATAGTCTATGGAAGTGGCCAGTGGAAAGTTGTAAGAGGGGATTCATTCAGAAGTTTCACTCTAGAAAACTGCTTTAACAATTCGTAGTGGATCCTTTTGAGGAACAACACATCTCTAAAAATGCCATCTTATGCAATGCTTTCTTTATCCTGTTCCACATTGATATTCATACATTTCTAGAGTTGGAATTTTGCTTCTCAGACTTGTTTGCAAGTAGAAACTAGGAATCTCAATGCTATGCTGTGAAAACATGAAAGGTAGTTACTGTTGTTATTAAGTGCCATCATGTTTGTTCCAACTCTTAGTGACCCTGTTTAGGGTTCCCAAGGAGCAGCTGGTGAGTTTGAATTGCCCATCTTGTGGTTCAAATCAACCTAGCTTTCCAGTGCTTTATCCCATAGCACAGGACTCCATGAAACGTGATGGTGGTAGTTGTGGTGGTGATGGTGGTGCACCATGCGTCAGTTCCAACTCATAGAGACCCTGTACAGTGTTTCCAATGCTGTAAATCTTTACAGAAGCAGAAAGCTTTATCTTTCTCCCGTGGAACTGCTGACCTTGAGGTTATCAGCCCCACTTGTAAGCACTATGCCACCAGAGCTCCTCTCATGAAAGACAATAAGAGAAAAAAAAAAAAAAATCAAAGGTGTGACATATTGGATGAATATGCATTCACACAGGGCCATTGGTTTGATCAGATTGACCATTTCAATTACTTCAAAAGTTATTTTACAGTGTTTAAAATTCTAATTAGATCCTGGATGATACATTTTGTTTTATACATTTCTCCTTGAGAAACACTTAAATACTCTATTAAAATGTTAATAACTTTGAATCTATTGAAAATTTGTGACTTAATTACTTTTCATCATCATGAATAACAAGTATTCAAGGTATGTGCTTTATTCAAGGCACCACATTAGACTGTCTAATCTGCCCCCTCCGCTCTACACACACAAATGAATTGGTGTTTTACTACTTTATATAACACCTTCAACATAGTTTTTCTTTTTCTTTCTGTAAATCTTGACACAGAATTGACATAATGATGTTAAAGTCAGTTTGACAAAGAAATAATGAAAGTCCAACATGTTCTTTACATGCTGTTAGATTATAAGAAGTGATCTAATTTCAACTCATCCTTGCTAATATGCATAAAGATTTCATGGAATCTATACTTTATGAACATTGTTGCTGTTGTTAAGTGCTTTTGAGTTGATTCTGACTCATAGAGACCTTGTATAGGGTTCTGAGGAGCAGCTGGTGGGTTTGAACTGTCAACATTGAGGTTAGCATTAAGAGTTTTCAAGAAGATATTATGGTCCTATCACCCTATTTCAGAACTACAAATGCACTCTTTCCATCTAAATTATTTGATTCAACAGTCTGCATACATAGACGCGATTTATGATTCTCTAAAAAGTGTATTAGAATCAGAAATTTGGTGACATACTTTCCAGTTAATATTTAAGCAAATACAACTTCTTTTTAACTAGGTAACCTTCACTGGGGTCCTGGTGTGACAATGTAGGATAAGCCCTGGACTGCTAACCACAAAGTCAGTAGTCCAAATCAACCAGTTATTCCTCAGAAACCCTATACAGGATCACTATGAGATGGAACCAATTTGGCTGCACTTAGTACAACAACAACAACAACTTCATTTACAGCCTAAGAGTTTAAGGTAGATCTTCAAGATGAAAATATCATTAAGAAAACTGTAATTGAATTTTAATATAAAATTGATATTTCAATTTTGCCACAGCTCATGAATAAGCATGATGTGCTTTTCAAATGAAGGGTTGGTAGCTGAGTCAACAAAGATTTATGATTTGGGGAAAGTTCCAAATATGTTTGTGGAAATTAGCAGGAATAGATATAGAGGAATTATCCCAAAGAAGTTAAAGTAGAATTGTCTGGTTCATTATTTTTATCAGTGGCTGAGGTCCAGGGAAAGCAATTTGCTTCTTGACACACTGTTTGAGTTAGGGACTCAATGACTCACACCAAATTGAAGACTCGGGGGAAATGCTGAATGCTTCATTCCAAAGATAAGCGAGGCTTTAGTTCAAAGACAGCCTGTAGAAGTGGCTGACAAATCAAGAAGACTATTAGTGAAGTTTAAATTATTAAGTCTGAGTTGAGAGCTGTGATTAAATATGGACCAGGCCCAATTAATCACTCAGTAAGCTAGTTTTTCCCTGTGTTTCCTTCACTCTTTCTGACAGTAATTATCTAATGAAGCTGTAGAAAGGATTGACACTTAGCATTTCAGGTTGGAAAGTTACATCAGTACACAGGCTGTCCATACCTCAGGGATTTAGGCAGCATCAGTTTTCCATACTGTGGTGGCTTATGTGTTGCTGTTATACTAGAAGCAATGCCATGGGTATTTCATATACAAGTTGGGTCCTCATGGTGGATATGTTTCAGTGGAACATCTAGACTAAGACTATAAAGAAAGGCCTGGCAACTACTTCCAAAAATTAGCCAATGACGACCCTATAGATCACAATAGGATAGTATTCAAAGTAGTGGTGGATGACTAGCTCCTTGGGTTGAAGTTCTCAAAATGCAATGACCATACTACAGTGACTATACCATGAACTCAAGCATACCAATGATCATGAAGATGATGCAGTAACTGGTGACATTTTGCTTTAATGTACATGGGGTCTCTATCAGTCAGAGTTGACCCAATGGTAACTAACAACAATTTATAAATAACTCACACATTCAAGGAGATGTTGCCTCCAACCTCTTCTCCCATGTTCACTCCCAATACTGCTGCTAATTTATGAAGATGACTAAAGGTTTTATAGATTTCAGAAACCAAGCTACGGATGAAACTAAAACAAGCAGAAAGAGCCTAGTAAAAAATAAATCTCCCCAAAGTCCTTCTCATTTCACTTTGAGAAACTCTGATGGTATACCAATTTAGAAATGCATCTGGGAAAAACATTCATCCTCTTAAAGTGGGATTATTTCTGGGATCTTGAAGAGTTATTGTTGGAAAGTAAATTAGCAGAATCAATTTTCATGGCTCTTAATGCCTAATTAGCACCCCTAATCAGCCCTGGACTGCGAATCACAAGGTCAGCAGTTCAAACCCACCAACTGCTCCTTGGAAAACCCTATACAGGGTCACTATGAGTGGGAACCAGACTCAATGGCACTCAACAACAACAATGTCTAATGGAAACCAATTATGCTAAGGAAATGAACATTTTGATTCGGTAGAATGTAGGAAATAATTTTGGAGTCTGATTTCCTTTTAGAAGACAGGGATAGCAAGAAAAGCTCAAAACAGTATGGAGGTGGAAAAAACAATGCTTATAAAAATAAATTCTAGCTGGTCCTATACTCAGGAAAGGTCCCTGCATGGTATAAACTTAAAGGGTGCTGGTTCAAGCCCAATCATCACTGTGGCAGAAAAACAAAGGCTTGACAATCCCCTTGCATAAAGATTATAGCCAAGAAAACCCTATGGTGCAGTTTTCTGTAATGTGTGAAGTTGCCATGAGTCAGAATTGACTCAATGGCAATGGATTTTCCTCTTTTCAATGAAAGAAAAATAAAATCAATGTCTTCCTCCCCTCCTTCCTTCCTTTTCTTCTCTCCTACATCCCCTCTTACTACCTTCCTGCCTCTGTCTCATTTCCTCTTCTCTCTTTTTCTGTATTTTTAAAAACATTAGTTCTTTCTCTTGGACACAAAGACCATTGACTCAGCTAGTACATTAGGGATGAAATAAATTATTGCTTTCTCACCCAGAGTCTAGCGACCATAAATAACACTTTTATAGAAAAGTGTATTTGAGTTACAAGAAATTTGTCTATATGTGAACTTTAGCCCAAAATTCATGAGTAAAGAGAGGTTTGGGTTTCCTGCACATATCTCCTAGAGGAAACTCCTTTACAAATAATTATTTCTTCTGCTTTTATATTTATTTTCATCTGGATGACAAATAATGCCAAAGGGAATCACCTGCTCTTGGTAATTGCTACTTTCAGAGATGACATTTTGTGATTACAGATGATTGAATGGCTCAGATAAACAAGAGCCCATCTCTGTCATCCTCTGAGTCAGAATCACAGGAAGGAAAAATAGGGAGATTGGGGAATGAAAAGTTTCAGAGGAAAATTGCCAGGGGAAATGTTAGCAAATGAAGAGAGAGATTGTGTCTTACTTGCAGAGTTGGGTGCTTTGGTAACAGAACCTTTCTTAAATGGTCCTGTTCTTTCTGAATTCTAATGCAGATCTTGGTCTAAGGAAAGCAGTAGAGATCTGGAGATTTGATTTTTTTTCCCCCTCACTAACATTAAACCTCAATGAGCTCTGGTAGAGTAGTGGTTACGAATCGGGCTGCAAACCGCAAGCTCAACAGTTCGAAACTACCAGCTATTCCATGGGAGAAAGATGAGGTGCTCTGCTCCTGTAAGATTTACAGCCTCAGAAACCCTATACAGGGTCGCTATGAGTCGGAACCAACTCCAGGACACACAGCCACCACCAACATTAAACCTCAATTTAGATTTCCTTATTTAATACTTTTGTTCTTTTTTTGGAATTTTGGTGTGGCTCTGTAAGATAAGCACTGGATTGCTATCCACTAGGTCAGCAGTTCAAACACATCATTCATTCATTCTTCTAAAACCCTATACTAGTTAGCTATTAGTTGGAACTGAATCGACAGCACTTAAACAACAACTTTCTTTTATTAATTTAAAAAATCAAAGTTACCTTCAATAGTGAGAATAGTCCATAAAACAATTGACAATATTTCTTAAGGTTAAAAAAAGAATCAATCTTATAGAACAGCCAGGTTTTCTGGACTGAACAAAATATTGTTGTTAAGTGTCATAAGTCAGTTTTGATTTATAGCAACCCTATATAGTTTCCACTTTGTGGGTTAGAAGTCCAGTGCTTATCCTACAGCACCACACCAGGACTCAGAATAAAATAGTAGGTCTCCTAAAATAGGATGTTGTTGTTGTCACTCACTCAGTTTAGCCTCACAGTGGTCATGATTAGGCTTTAAGAGGAGTGGCTGGTGGGTTTGAACCACCAACCTTATAGTTCAAACCAAACTTGTGGCTCTGTGATTATACTATAACACCACACCAGGACTCCAAAACATGATGAGCAGCTGCATAATTACAAAGATAATGCTACATACTAACTAGAAATGAGTGTCCATTTGTATCACATGTAAAACTTTCCTGAGAATGAATAAACCGACCATTTGTGCCAGGTATAATCTTGGCATAACAACAGGGAGTTTTCAAAGTGTTCTAATCTTAGGGGACTTCCCAAAAAGATGATTTGACATTGGAGGATGCTTCTGACTCACTGAAACCAAACCCAAGCATGTCCATCGACAAGTGTCACTATGAACCAATGACCGGAAGGATGCTTCTGACTCACTGAAACCAAACCCAAGCATGTCCACCGACAAGTGTCACTATGAACCAATGACCAGAGGACCTCCCATTGTCATTAACTCATTGGTTCATAGTAACAATGGGAGGTCTTCCTTCAGTTAAACCAAAACCCAGAGCCATAGCTGTTGTGCTGGTTCTGACTCATAGTGACTCTATATGACAGAGTTGAGTTACTCCATAGTGGTTTCAAAGATGTAAATCTATATGGAAGCAGGTGGCCACATCACTGTCCTTATGAGCAGCTGAGGGATTCGAACCATTGATTATCAGTCCAACACTAAGCCTAATGAGCCATCGGGGGTTGTTGGTGTTATTAAGTGCCAACGAGTCGATTCTGACTCATAACGACCCTGTATAGGGCTTCTGTGGAGCTACTGGTGAATTTGAACTGCCAACCTTGCATTTCAAATTGATCCTGTTGTCCAGTGCATTATACCACAACTCTACAAAAGGGTTGTTGTTGTTGTTAGGTACCATAGAGTCGGTACCGACCCATAGTGACCTTATGCACAACAGAACAAAACACTGCCCAGTCCTGGGCCAACCTCACTACAGTTGCCTCGCTTGAGTCCATTAATGCTACCATTTGGCCAATCCATCTCATTGGGGTCTTCCTCTTTTTCTCTGACCCTCCACCTTACCAAACATGATATCCTTCTCCAGTGACTGGTCTCTCCTGACAATATGTCTGAAGTATGATAGACGAAGTTTGGCCATTTTGGCCTCCAAGGAGCACTCTAGCTGCACTTCTTCCAAAACGAACATGCCCAGATCACTCATGAGGTAAAATGCTGTCTGTGATAGGATAATATATCCATGCACCTACAGGGAAGCCCACAACAGGGTACTCCCCTATAATTAAGGACATGCCCCAAACTCAGTCATTATAGTTTTCCTATGGCAACTTAACAGCTGTCTTTGAAAATTCTCTTTTCAAGCTGTTTGAGCCCTTGCCACTTTCAGCTTGGATGCTCGAAGTTATTGAGCAAATAACTTCTCGCTCACATAAACCCTATTAACTCTAACTGACATGATCACACTGTCCTTTTGACAATTCTTAATTATGTTAGTAAATAATGCTAGCAATCCAAATCCAATGCTTAACTTACTGTGCTAACAGGGCGCCTTCAAAGCAGGCAACAGATGAAAAGAATTACTACTAATTAAATATCTATGTGGTAGATAGTCTCTAAAGATGGCCCCAGTGAGTCATCCTCCCTCTTTTGTGTCTCTTTCCACACTGAATCTGAACTGGATTGATGATACCTTACAAAACAATCTGTTCATAAAGGTTACAGCCTAGGAAACCTTATGGAACAGGTCTATGCTGATGCATAGGGTCAATGTGAGTTCAGGGACTAAGACTTCAAGTGAGCTGAAAGCTTTAATTTGTTTATTTGGAGTTGCTCAGATTTACTATGTAAGGGAACTGCCTACATGCCACGGTGACCTTGTAAAGTGACCACATGGACAGTATTGTTGTTGTTGTTAGGTGCTGTTGACCCTATGCATAACAGAACAAAACACTGTCACATCCTGCTCCATGTTCACAATTTTTGTTACCCTTGAGCCCATCTTTGCTGCCACTACATCAATCCAGTTCATTGGAGGTCTTCTTTTTCATTGACTGTCCACTTTCCCTAGCGTGATGTCCATCTCCAGGGATGGAGAGAGAAATCCAGTTGTCCCAGGGTTCCAACTGAATCCAACTTTTCAGCTACTTTGCTCAGACACCAGATAGGAGTCTGTGAGTAAATTACTGGGAATACTTTATCTCCAACTGCCATCTAATTGCAGCAGCATGAGAGAGCCCAAGCAGTCAGTACCTGATGACCTGCCCAGTTGAGCCCAGTCAATCCACAGAATGAAGATAATAAAATGGTGGTTGTTTTAAGCCATTGTTTGAAGTAATTTGTTATGTAGAAATAGGAGACCTGAAACAGTCCATGTGGGGCTGTAGGATAAGCACTGGGCACC
>NW_006408690.1:1993448-1994416 GCF_000296735.1 Chrysochloris asiatica
CAGCTGGTGGGTTTGAACACCAACCTTGTGGTTCCTAGTCCAGTGATTATCTTACAGCACCACAACAAGAGTCAATTTACATAGGAGACAAGAAAGACTGAAATATTAAGTGAGTTAAAAGTAAGTGTTCTAGAATAACACTGTAGGAAAAGCATTGGACTGCTAACCACAAAGTCATAGGTTCAAACCCACCAGTCACTACTCAGAAACCCGATACAGGGTTGCTATGAATCAGTATCAACTAGATGGCATTTAATAGCAAGCACAGCCACCAAGTAATATCAGGCTTTGAACCTGGTCTCATAATCCTAAAGCCCTGTGCTGTTCTCCATTGCCTTTACTGAACTCACAATCAACCTGAATAAATTCGTTTCCTTCTTTAGTTCTGTCCTAAAGGCTTTTCCATAGCTTGAAACATTACCTGGGAACAAGCAGTGCTAAGCTGGTCATCACCTTTTACTCCAGATCCATTTCCACCTTACTCAGCTATGTTCTGCGTCCTGGAGGGTTTTACATTATAGATTTCAAAATGTAAAACTGGGTTTTATTGTCTCTGGCTTTCAGTTGGGATTGGTCAATGTGAGGAACCTATAGACGATCAGAGGGTAGAAGGAAAGACAAGTCAGGGGATTTTATCTCTGCGTCACATTCAGTTTCTTTATGATTCTCTGCCAGTAGAGGTGTCCCTCCTGACTACAGTCTGGGCTGGTATCCTCTTCTTGCTGCTCCAGCTCTCCATGGGCTTGGCAATGTTCTCTGCCTTGTACTTTCAGCCCTTGAAATGGTAATAGCTCTCATTGTTCTTAATCTCTGTGGTTTTACGCATTCCTTATCTGTTCATCTAATCTGAAAGGTTATGTTGACATATACCTTGGAGTTTATTCTGATTCATAGCTAGCCTGTGTGACAGACCAGAACTGCCCCATAAGGTTTCCTAAGCTGAAATCATTATGGGAGGAGATTTCCTG
>NW_006408690.1:1996091-2024017 GCF_000296735.1 Chrysochloris asiatica
TCACTCTCAGCTCTTGCCCTCTGCAGCTATGTCCTTGTCCCTGGGCTCCTGAGCACTTTTAAGAGGTCTTTTGCAGCAGATTTGCCTAAAGTAATGTGTCCTTTGATTTCTTGACTGCTGCTTCTATTAGTGTTGATTGTGTATCCAAGAAAATTGAAATCTAACAATGGGGAGGCATATACAAAACTCTGAAAGAAAAAACTGACAACCAAGAATCTTATACCCAGCAAAATGTCAGTCAAATATGACAGTGAAATCAGAATACTTCAGGATAAACAAAAATTAAGAGATTTTGCAAAAGTCAAGCCAGTGCTTCAAAACATACTAAAGGGAGTTCTTTGAACTGAGAACTAACAAGAGCAGACAGCAATCAGAGACTGACATGCAAGACAATAACACCTAGAACTCATCCAGAGCAGAACAAAACTGCAAGACTAAAAATAGGGGATCTTGGGTATCAGTTTATGATCAGGGCAACTAGAAAGCAAAAGAAGGGGAAAGTATAGTAACAGACATCCAGGTAGTGAGGTGTTCAGGTAGATTTCAGGATAAAACAGACACTTTTAAAATGAGGAAGAAATTAATAAAGTATAGGGAACCCTCAAAGAAACTTAATACATCTCTACATCAAATCAAATTTTGAAAACATTAAAACTCTAAAGAAAGCGGCAAGAAAAGGCACAAAAAAATAAACTCAGTACAGGAAAACATGCAAAACAAAGAAACCAGCACAACCATGAAAAAAACCCCATCAAAATAACAGCAATTAATGTATACCTACTGATAATTACACTGAATATCAATGGATTAACATTCACAAGTCAAGAGACAGAGAATGGCAGAATGCATAAGAAGACAGGATCCTTCAATATGCTGTCTAAAAGAGGCACACCTTACACACAAAGACAAAAATAGATTAAAAATTGAAGAATGGAAAAAATATACCAAGCTAATTGCAATAAAAATTGAGCAGGAATAGCAATACAGATATCTGATAAAATAAACTTTAAGGCAAAAACCAGCATAAGAGACAAAGAAGGACATTAACTTATGATTAAAGGGTCAATTGAATAAGATGACATAACCATAATAAATATCAATGCTCACAACAAAAAAGCCCCAAAATACATAAATCAAACCCAACTAGAATTTAAGAAAGAAATAGACAATTCTACAATAATAGTGGCAAATTTTAATAAAACATTTTTGAAAAAGGAAAAAACAGAAGGAAATTCAGCAGACACAGAGGAACAAAACAACACAATCAACCAACCTAACCTCATAGATGTGTACAGAGCATTCAATCCAACAACAGCACAATAAACATTTGTTTCCAGTGCACATGAAACATTCTCCAGAATGTTTTAGACCACAATGCCAGTCTCAATAAATTTAAAACATCAAAATACTACAAAGTATCTTCTCAGATCACAATTCTATAAAACTAGAAATCAACAATAGGAATATTAAGGGAATAAAATCAAATACATGGAAACTGAATAACATCCTGCTTAAAAGCTACTTGGTATTAGAACAAATAAAACGTGAAATTAAAAAAAAAAAATTCTTAGAAACAAATGAGAATGAAAACACAACATACAAAGACCTTTGGGACATAGCAAAAGGAATGCTGAGAGGGCAATTTATAGCAATAAATGCATATAACCCAAAATAAGAAAGAACCAAAATCATCACATTAATACAACATCTCCAACAATTGAAAAAAGACCGGCCAAGTAAACTTGCAGTCACCAGAAGAAAAGAAATAATAAAGATTAGAGCAGAAATAAATGAGATAGAAAACAGAAAAGCTATAGAAAAAGTCAACAAGATAAGAAACTAGTATTTTTAAAGGATGTTTAAAATCGAAAAATCATTGGTAAATCAAACAAAAGAAAAGAGGTATAAGATGCAAAGAACACACATAAGAAACCACATGGATGATGTCACAACAGGACAAATGGAAATAAAAAGGATAATAACAGAATACTCTGAAAAGTTGTACTCCAAAAAGTTTGAAAATCTAGAGGAAATAGGTACCATTTTAAGAAAACATGATGTACCTAAACTTATACAGAGTGATGTAGAAAACTTGAACAGACGTATAACAAAAGAAAAATTGATCCAGTCATGAAAAAGCTCCCAACAAATAAGTCCAGGCCCAGGTGGCTTCACTGGTAAAGCTTACCAAATATTCAGAGAAGAACTGACACCAATTTTATTCAAATTATTCCAGAATATAGGAAAGGATGGGAAGTTTCCTAATACATTTTATGAAGCAAGCATAATCCTTATACCAAAACCTGGGAAGGGTATCACTAAACAAGAAAATTATAGACCAATATCCCTCATAACCATAGATGCACAAATTCTCAACAAAATCCTAGCCAATAGAATTCAACAGCATATCAAAGAAATAATATATCATGATCAAGTGGGATTCATATCAGGGATGCAAGGTTGAGTAAATATTGGAAAAACAGTCAACACTTACCATACAAATTTAAAAAAAAGATAAAGAACCACACAATCATATCGACTGATGCAGAAAAGGCATTTGACAAAATCCAACACCCATTCTTGATAAAAAAAAAAAACACTCAAAAAAGAAAGATTTGAAGAGAAATTCCTCAACATAATTAAGAGCATATATACAAAACCAAAAGTCAACATTACTCTCAAAGGAGAGAAACAGAAAGCATTTCCTTTATAAACAGGTACCAGACAAGGATGCACTTTTTTCACCATGCTTATTCAATATTGTGTTGGAAGTCTTAGCCAGAGCTATAAGGTAATAAAGGGAATTTGAAGGCATCTGAATAGTCAAAGATGGAGTAAAACTTTCTCTATTTGCAGATGATAGATACTATACCTAGAAAATCCCAAAGACTCAACAAAAAAATTAATGGAACTCACTGGAAGCTTCAGCAAAGTGGCAGGGTACAAGATCAGCATACAAAAATCAGTTGGGTTCCTCTATACTAATAAAGACAGCCCTGGAAAGGAAATTAGGAAAACAATACCATTTACAATAGCCACCCAAAAGATGAAATATTTAGGAATAAATCTAACCAGAGAAACAAAAGAGATATAAAAAAAAAAAACTACAAAACAGTACTACAAGAAACCAGAAGAAATTTACAAAAATGGAAGAATATACCATGCTCATGAATATGAAGGCTTAACATTGTGAAAATGTCAATACTACCCAAAGCAATCTATGGCTATTACACAATCCCAATCCAGATTCCAACAACATTCTTTAAAGAGATGGAAAAAACTATCATAAACTTTAGATGGAAAGGAAAAAAAAAAACTCATATAAGCAAAGCACTGCGTAAGAAGAACAAAGTTGGAAGCCTCTCACTCCCTGATTTCAAAACTTACTATACAACCACAGTGGTCAAAACAACCTATTACTGGTACAATGAAAGGTGTATAGTTCAGTGGAACAGAATTGAGAACCCAGAAGTAAATCCATCCACATACAGTCAACTGATCTTTGACAAAGGGCCAAAATACATTAAATGGGGAAGAGATAGTCTCTTCAACAAATGGTGCCGGCAAAACTGGAAATCAATTTGCAAAATGAAACAAGACCTATATCTCACACCATATACAAAAACTAACTCAAAATGGATTAAAGATCTAAATGTAAAGCTCAAAACTATAAAGATCATCAGTGAAAAAATAGGGACAAACTTTAGGGCTCTAATACATAGCATACATAGTGTGATAGTTAGGTTCTGCATTAATTTGATTTAGCCAGGATTTCTAGTTGCTTGGCAGTTGATAGTTAACGTTATGATGATAGAGTCAATCAATTGAAAGGATGTTTCCTTGGAGGTGTGGCCTTCTCCCAATAGAATGAATACACTAGAGAGATTCACACTGCTCTTCCCTGCTGGGTTGAAATTTTGTATCTGGGTCATCCTCTGACTTCCAGTTCTTTGAACCTGAGTCAGTAGCCTGCTCTGTTGTGTTTGTCTACTAGCTTGCCTGTTTAGCATACCTGGAAAACTGATGTCCATAGGAGGACCCCGCATGCCTGCTCCTGTCTCCCTGACTCACATGCACCATGTATTTTCATGGTATTTTCAATTTCCATTATATTTTCAATAACCTCATATGCATGTGAAAGCTGGACAGTGAATAAGGAAGACCTTAGAAGAATTGATACTTTTGAGTTATGGTGTTGGAGGAGAATATTGAAAATGCCATGGGCTGCCAAAAGAACCAACAGATCCATTTTGGAAGAAGTGTAGCCAGACTGCTCCTTGGAGGCCAAGATAACCAAACTTCGTCTCTCATACTTCAGACATATTGTCAGGAAGGATCAGTCTTTGGAGAAGAATATCATGCTTGGTAAGGTGGGGAGTCAGAGAATAAGAGGAAGACCCCCCAACAAGATGGATTGGCCAGGTGGCAGCATTGATGGACTCAAGCGTGGCAAGAGTAATGATGTTGGCACAGGATTGGGCAGTGTTTCATTCTGCTGTGCATAGGGTCGCTATGAGTCTATACCAACTCAATGGCACCTAACAACAACAACAACATCAACTCTACTTTGAGGAGGCAGCTCTTTCCCAGTCATATTTTCAATGCCTTTCAACCTGAGAGGTTCATCTTCTGGTATTACATCTGACAATTTTGCCCTGCTTTTTATGAGTCCTGGTGTGGTGCTGTGGGATAAACCATTGGACTGCAAGGTCAGTTTGAACCACAGGGACAGTGGTTCAAACAGGATCACTATGAGTCAGAACTGACTGTACAGCACTTAACAAGATTTAAAAGGTTTTCAATGGCTAAACATTCAGGAGTAGTCTGCCTGTCCTTCCTAGTCTGTCTTAGTCTGGAAGCTCTGCTTAATCCCATCCACCATGGGTGACCCTGCTGGTATTTAAATTACTGGTGGCATAGCTTCTAGCATCACCACAGTAAGAAAAACTGACACATGCATAGTAGGTCATTGTAATGCTGCTTTGATGGAGTAGACAACCTCATCTTTCTCCCTCACAGTGGCTGGTGGGCTTGAACTGTGGACCTTGTGGTTCACAGTCCAGTGCCTATCCAATTTTGATCTTCCAATGAGAGGATTAAGGTGCGCTTGACCCAAGCCATGGTATTTTCAATAACCTCATATGCATGCAAAAGCTGGACAGTGAATAAGGAAGACCGTAGAAGAATTGATGCTTTTGAGTTACGGTGTTGGAGAATATTGAAAGTGCCATGGGCTCCCAGAAGAACCAATAGATCCATTTTGGAAGAAGTGTAGCCAGAGTGCTCCTTAGAGGCCAAAATGGCCAAACTTCCTCTATCATACTCCAGACATATTGTCAGAGGGATCAGTCTCTGGAGAAGGATATCATGTTTGTTAAGGTGGAGGGTCAGAGAAAAAGAGGAAGACCCCCAACGAGATGGATTGGCCAAGTGGCAGCATTGATGATGGACTAAAGCGTGGCAACATTAGTGAGGTTGGCCCAGGATCGGGCAGTGTTTCGTTCTGCTGTGCATTAGGTCATTGTGAGTCAGTACCAACTCGATGGCACCTAACAACAACAACATGGATGACAGTATAATGTCAAAAAATGTCTTTCCCTTTATAAAAAAAAGTCCATATATGCTATCTGAATAGATCATTTGCTAATGAAAACACATAAAAGCTATTAATTGAATGCCTCTAGTAAAGTGATCCAAATAGCTACTTTCTTAGCTGAGAATATGAAAAAGTGTTAATTGGGTTATGTTTCAATTTTTTTTAAACTGTTATAAAAGGGAGAAGTTATAAATTGTGTGAATTCAAGGAAATCACACCAGTATGATATTGGGACGATTAGTTTATGCAATTTTCAGCAAAAGGAAAGTTTCCCTCAGGCAGAAATAGCACCATGAAACCAGGAGCAGATGACCAAACTGCTGCGGTTCATTTCCACCGCCCCATGCAGACACAGCCCGAGACACAGCTGAGGCCAGCAGGGTAGCAGCGCACATATTGCAACAACAATGTTAGAGCTGCTAAAATTGTGTAGCACTAACAAAATGCTTTCTAAGCCAGAAGGAATTTGCTATGATGCAGAACAGAGCTCAGTAGCCCACGACACACTGTTAAGTCAATAGCATTTAAGCAAAGTAAAGCAAAGTGATCATTTGAGTTTCCCCAGATATGACCCAATTTTACACATTGGGTAAAGGATGGCCTAGGGATATTCATAAATAAAAGCTACAAATCTGACCTAGAAAGAGCTTGTTATTTTTCTTTTTATCTCATAACTCATGTTCCATGCTTTTCTCATCTATACTCCGTGGACAGCAGTGATTAGATCATAAATGTTTCTGGAAAGAAAGCTAATGCATTCTAGGATGTTTGAAAATATAAACTGTATGACCTGTAAAACTGTGGAACCCTCTGTAGCCTTGAAGGCGCTCTAGTGGTGCAGTAGTTAAGCACTCTGTTACTAACTGAAATGTTGGCTGTTTGAATCCACTTAGTGGGTCTGCAGGAGACAGACCTGGTAATCTGCTTCTACAAAGACTTGTTCTAGTTGTTAAGCACTGTCCAGTCAATTCCACCCCATCGCAACCCTGTATAGAGTTCCTGAGGAGCAGCTGGTGAGCTTGAACCGACAACCTTATAGTTCAAACCAACTTTGCAGTCCAATGCATTAACCCACAGCACCACACCAGGACTCCAAGAGATTACAACCAAGACAATCTTAAGGAGTCAGTCTACTCTGGCATAAGCAGTCACCGTGAGTCAAAATCAACTTGATAGCACACAACAATATTAACCATAACCCTGTTAGATTATGAAAACTCTCCCTGAAAAGAAACCTCGTATTCTGAAATCACATCTTTGTCTGGCTTTCAAGGCCATGAACCATTGGATTTAAGACTAACTTTTCTCACTGGTCTCCCAGTAAAGGAAGGGGAGGGAACACAGATGTGAACCACCCTACTGTGTTCCAGAAGCTGTTTTGCATGTCAGATACACAATTGCTATTGATATTAGTTGCTGTTGAGCTGGCCCCTAATCCTTGAAGATCCCACACACACTTCTGAGTGATTGGAACCTTGTGATCCATGGAGTTTATATTGGCTGATTTTTCAGAAGTAGATCACGAGGCCTCTCTTCCTAGAAGTTCCAGTGAAATCCATTCCATTTTATAGTCACACATAAGCCTCCTCTGACAGACAAATGGTGGCTCTTTGATGTGCTTTGGCCAGGAATCAAACTGGGTCTCCCACATGGAAGGCAAGAATTCTGCTTCCCTCAGGTGCACAATAGGAGTTTAAAGACCAACTCAGACCCCAAATTCTTAGAAAATTTCGTGGAACCACATGAGTGCTGCCCCCCTCTGTAGGGATCCTGCATCTCAAATAAGGACAAAGGCTTTCAGATCAGCAAGACCCAAAGCAGTCCCAGTTTCACCCTGTCACAGCTTCCTCACAGCTACAAGTCTCAATTTCATCCAGGACAAAATAAAAGAGATACACTACTATCAGAGATAATGTACAAATTGAATGAAATACGTCATGTGAATAAGCACAGTACCTGAAAAAAATTATATGTTGTATTTTTAAACTCTCAGCTATACAGTTTAGATCATCTTTTCCATTTTTTAAAGGTTAAACTAATATGAGTACATTTGACAGCGTCTATTGGTTTCTTTAGGACTTCTTTTGGAGTCTTGGTGTGGCGCTGTCAGTTAATGCACTGGCTGTGAGGTTGGTTCAAACCCCAAGGTTGGCGATTCAATCTCACCAGGCACTCCTCAGAAACACTCTATGGTGTCGCTTTGAGTAGAAACCAACTAGAGGACACCTAGCAACGACTTTAGTTTCTTTCATTTAGCCTTTAATTTACTCCTGTTTCTAACTTGCTTAACATCTTTAAATGCATGAATTAGGCTCTACTCTTTTGCTTCCCCTGTGCATAATAAAAGTCCTAGTGTTCGGCTGCAGGATAAAGCACTGGACCACAAGGTCAGTTTGAACCTCAAGGACAGTGGTTCAAACCCACCAGCCTTTCCTCAGAAACCCTAGATAGGGTCTTTGTGAGTCAGAACTGACTCAAAGGCAGCACTTAATAACAATACATAGATAAGGCCTTGAATACAAAGAAAATTATCTTAAATATTTATTGAGTTTGTTTTTATTTCATCACATATTGCGTTTAAATTCAAGTTATCATTAAGTCAACTCTGACTCATGGTGACCCTGTATATGTCAGTGGAGAACTGAGCCCCATAGGGTTTTCAATGACTACGATTATAATCTGAGGCACTTCTGTGTATACTGGAAACTACAGCCTTTCAGTTAGCAGCTAAGCTTGTTAATCATTTGCAGCACTCATGGGCTCCAAATAGGAAGGAAGAACATTTTAAGATATACTGTTGGTATTGATACTACATTTCTTTTGTGATGTCCAGAGCCCTTTGTTTTGTTTTTCTTTCAGAGGCCATGTTTTCAAATAACACTTGGGGGCAGCATTGAGTCAGCTTGCATTTCTCTGTCGTAAACTAGAAGGAAATATGGAAGCCAAGGGTAGGGGCTGACAGAAAATGAATAATTCTCAAAACACGTCACTAGCTTTCAAATGACTGTGCACTTTGCTACAGAAATCTATTTAAAAGCAACACACCCTTCTGCATGCCTCATGGGAGCTTTTGAGGATAATGATTTGTTTTCTCCCTAGCCCTGGGTGGTACAGCAAACTGCAACACATTTTAACCATTTACTCACACAGCAAAATGGAGCAAATGTGCAAGGCACATTATAAAGGAAAATCAACTTAGCAAGCATTTAGCAGGTACATCTACTGTTTTTATGATTAAATACTACCTTAGAAATTGGAATCAATTATTGAATTGAAATGCTCCATTAACCAGATTTTTGCCCCATAACACTGTGGACTCAAACACTAAAGTTGATAACAGATAATTATCTATTCAAGCAACTTCCTAAAATGATCTAGGCCCAGCACATAGTCTACTCAACCTTTCACAGCTCTATTTAGAACACTCCAAGCAGCAAAGCTAGATGCTTGATGGATGCTCGGAATTTTTGCCTCTGGGTACTGAAAGATCTTTATCTATCAAAAGTAGCATGTAATGGTATCTGATAAAATAATCAGTTACCATCAAGTCGATTCTAACTTATGGCGATCTCATTGGTGATCTCATGTGTGTCAGAGTAAAACTGTGCTGTAAATCTTTATGGAAGCAGAAAGCCTTATCTTTCTCCCACGGAACAGCTGGTAGTTTCGAACTGCTGACCTTGAGGTTAGCAGCCCGACTTGTTATCACTACGCTACCAGAGCTCCTTCCCATATAAATTACAGCCTTGGAAGTCCTATGGGGCAGTTCTACTCTATTTTAGAGGATCTCTATGAATCAGAATTGACAGGATTAAATACAACAATTGAGAATATAAGGATTTATTATCTTTATATTTACTATCTCATTATCAGTGTTTTAAAGAAGTTCATTAACTAGGAAGAAATTAATACATATGCACACACAACTGCAAATAATTGCAATGACACTGTTTTATTTTGGGCTCAAAATTTGATTCTTTTCATAGATAAGCAACACTCTCCTCTGTCTCCAAACAGAAACCAACTTACATCTAAACTACCTGGTGTGGAGCTTTTGGTTAATGTGCCAGACTACAAAGCCATTTGAACTGCAAGATTTGCAGTTCAAGTTCACCAGCTGCTCCTCGGAAACCCTATATAGGGTCACCATGGATCAGAACTGACTGAGTGGCACTTCACAACGACAACAAACCCTATGTTTAGTCATGTTTGATCTTTTTATTCCCAATATTTATCTTTTAAAAAATAATAGCATGCATTTGCTCTATAGCAGAGAGTTGGTAATTAAAATGCAAGGCTTTATGATATGGTATATACTCTTTTGTGGTGTTTTCTTTTACACTGTGCTCCACAGGGTTTTCCAGGGCTGGTTTTTAGGAAGGAGATTGGCAGGCCTTTCTTCCTAGATGCCTCTGGGTGGATTCAAAGAACACTTAGGATTGTAAAAACTGCTCCATACTCTTAACTTGTAAGGAGGTGTTTAGGACATGAGACAATAAAACCTGAAGGGAGGAAGATTTTATGACAGCTGGTAATTTCTCTCTTCCACTCAACCTCCTCAAACATGTGGGTAGCACACAGGAGGAACTAGCCTTAGAAGCTAAGACTAGTAGGAGAATTATGGCCTGTCCAGTACTTTCTCTGGGAGTTTGCATCTCAGAAATATGGTGGTGAGAGGTTAGGGGAGGTTAGGGGATTCCCTGACAACATTGTGCTGAAGTGGGGTCAGCCAGATAATCATCATCAAAGTAGAACAGATGTGGCTATAGATACCCCCTGTACCCTGAGACATAGACTCCAATGCTTCCTTCTCTCCACCCTCTGGGAAAAGGTAGAGAAGGGAAGGAATCTTCACCTGACTGAGTCTGAGAATTGTGGAATCAGACCTTCAACTGGAATGTAGAATAGAGAACAAAATGAAACATAGAGATGGACTGACAGAAAACAAAACACTTTGGAAGTGAGACTCAATTATATTTTCTGCCAAGAGCATAACTGGACACTGAGAATAAAAAATTAAACTAGGTCATACAGTTAAAAAAATATATTTTTTTCCATTTCCAAACACCAAAATCTTATCAGTTATCATAGCTATGAAAATGTGTACCTATCATGAAAACAATATTTTGTAGATTTAAAAATTAGTTGTTTAGTGCATTACCCAAAATACCTGACCTCATTTTTCTAACACCCCAATTCCCTGTATGAATGTGATTGATTTTATCATAAATCTAGTTTTTGTTTTATTTTTATAAAGTCCATAGGTGTTGGTGTTGTTTAGCTAAAGACTGGTTGTCACTTCTGATTGTTTTCACTGTTGTTGTTGTTAAGTACTGCCAACCTTGCGGTTCAAACGACTTTGCAGTCCAGCACATTAACCCACAGTGCCACACCAGGACTCCGATTGTTTTCATTGTTGTTAAGTACTGATGGAGTCAGTTCCCTCTCATAGTGACCCTGCACAGGGTTTCCGAGCCTGCAAATCTTTCCTGGAGCAAAAAGCCTCATCTTTCTCCTGCAGAACAGCTGGTAGTTTCAAACTGCTGACCTTGAGATTAGCAGCCCAATTCGGAACCACTACTTACCAGAGCTAGATGGTGTTAATTCTGAATTGGAGAAATGCTTATTCAAATACACCCACCAGCTGTGAAAGTCATTTCATATGATTATTGGCAAACATATTTTAAAATCCTTAGCCATTGGTGGTGGTGGTGGTATGCCATTGAGTCGGTTCCGACTCATAGAGACTTTGCACAGGGTTTCCAAGGCTGTAAATCTTTACAGGAGCAGAAAGCCTCATCTTTCTCTGAGCATAGCAGCCTGACTCTAAATCTCCATTATAGATTGTCTTCTGAAGTATAGCACTGGGTTTGAAAAGCTCTGTGGAGAGGATTGGACTTCTGGGGTGGTGCTGTGGGATCAGCACTGGACTGTGAACCCTAAGGTTGCCAGTTCAAACCCACCAGCTGCTCCTCAGAAACCTTACACAGGGTCACTATGAGTGGGAACAGATTCGACAGCACTTAACAAAAACAATGGAGAGGGTTTCCAGGGTGTGTGGTGGCACTGTGGGATTAGCACTGGACCAAAAGATCAGCCTGAACCATAAGGTCAGTGGTTCACACTCACCAGCTGCTCCTTGGAAATCCTATACAACATCACTATGAGTCAGAACCAACTTGATGGCCCTTAACAACAACAACAACAACAACAAGGTATCTGGAAGTACTGACTACTAACCACAAGCCTGATTTCAACATGAAACTGAATGAACTTGATTTAGGCAAGAGGACTTTGATATAGTGAGTTTCAAAAAGAAGGGAAGGATGGGGAGACAGAGGAAAGGGGAAATTCAATTTACATCAAAGTAGATCAACTGTCTGCTTTGGTATCATTGCTTCCGTTTAAAAGGGTGGGTTGGCACATCCAGATGAGGTTAAATTATCCCTAAATTGTATCCGTGGAGACAAAATAATGAGGCAACAAAGGTTGTTGTACAAAGCTCCTGATTTTCAAAGGATCAGAGAGTCCTCTCAAATACTATCTCTTCAAACATTTGCATAGGTCTGAAATATTTGCTAATTATTAATTTTTCAAAAATGCTAAAACCGTTTTTATTTGAAGCTTTGTCCTGTTTTTCCACAATTTATCAAATATCTATTTTATTTGATAAGTGATTTTCCTTTTATCCTCACTCAACCACCATAAATGAATACCTCACTCAGGTTTCTGTTAAAGTGAACTGAATATAACACATATAAAACCAGTTACATACCAGGAACCCAAGAGTTTAACTACACCTTTTCAAAAGACTGATGCCAGCCATATACTCTGTGTTAATTTATTTACATCACAGTTAATTATAATCATTCCCCCCCTTTTTTTTTTTCCATTTTTCTTTTATAAAGCCTGAAGCCAGATTCCGCTCCTAGAATCTCCTTCTCTGCATTCGGTCATTTAAAATTTTTTTCCAAGAAGGAAAAATACTGTGGGCTTAGAGGAACCATTACTCACAGTGGGAATGCCCTTCTCCTCCCCAAAGCCTCCCCACTGTGCAGTCTGTAACCAATTGTTCCTGTTGAATAACAATGGGAGCTGCAGGGCTTTTTCAGTTTGCCGCTGCTAAGAGTTTAGGCAGCTCCCTTTTATGTGTGTGAAGTCATTACCCAGAAGCCCCCAGGATTCCATTATCAGCTGCCAACAGATGGAGTCTATCAGCGCCCTGTCAGTCATCCCACACCTGTGGATTGAGTGTGAGCGCCAACAAATTAATTGCTTAGAAATATAAAATCAGTAAACTCAGATTCGAAAGGATTAACAAAGAAGAGATTAAGCAGGGGAAGAGGCAGTCAGTTTGCATGGTGCTGGAGAACCGTATCAGTGTTGGAATATCTGAATGTGTGATGTCTTCAGCGTTTCATTTGGTTTTCGAATATGAGAAAGGCAGCAGGCTTAGAATGAGAAATGTTTGGAAATCAAAGCAAAGGCAATTTAAAAGAAGGGCCAATGCCCATTGCATCTAGTTCAGCCATTCTATGTGTTATGAAGAAGAAACAAACAAAAAAATGTTTCCTCTTCTATTTGTGTATTTTGCCAGCAACACAGTGACTATTCATACTTAATTTATTGATTTATTTCCCACATTTTCATTTGCCATGTTTTTCAAGCTTTTTGTCTTACTGCTTTTCAGATTTTAGAACCAGCAAGGAGATTTTTTATCTGTTTTCCATAACTGGGTTTATTTTTATAACTTTTATTTTCTTGTTTCCATTAAAGGATTTGTGTGTAGTTACAGGTATATTTCCCTCTAACAGGGAAAAATGGTTCTTGACTCCATTGCAAACATAATTTCCAGTAACTATATCTGAATTGAAATAATACGTTTCTCCATCTAATTGCCTATTTGTTATTGTAAAGTGCCATGAAGTCAGTTCTGACTCATATTGACCCTGTATAGGGTTTCAGAGGAGTGACTAGGGGGCTTGAACTTCCGATCTGGCAGTCCAGTGCTTATCCTATAGCTCCATACCAGGACTCTGGTGGTGGTGGTGGTGGTGTGCAGTCCAGTTTGTTTTGACTCATAGTGACTCTGTAGGGTTTCTGAGGCAGAAAAAGTCTTTATGAGAGCAGAAAGTCTCATCATTCTTCTGAGGAGCAGCTGGTAGATTTGAACTGCTGAGCCCCGTGTCCCCAGCCACTCCATCTGTCCACGCCATCATCTCTGTCTCCATGCCTTGGTTGTGAGGTCACTGATGAGTTATCACTGACAAACGCTCAAGAAATCCTAACTGTACTCATTTTAGCAAGACTGAGGTTTTTTTAATTCAGTTTTGCAAAATCGGGCATCCAACCCAATAGATATGGGAGGACATACTGCACGACCGGCTTGCAAAGAGTTTTATTCCCCTGTTTTGAGAGTCCCTCCCCCAGTTAGTATGGGGTTCACAATCTAGCTTAGATGGCACTCATGGCCTTAATGACTGTATTTTTATTTACTCCTAGTCTTAGAACAGATTTCTTTCCCCCCCTCCCTCAATTCATCCTGCTCACATACCCCTGGGTGTAAATCAATAACCTATTTCTGGTCTAGCAATCTCATGCTCCCTTTATTCCTGAAAATGGACCATCTTGAGACACAGTATCACTGCTGAATGTATGTCAATTACTTCAGGGTTGAAGTTTCTAAGAGCCACCTTTCTCTTGTGATCTCACACATGGTCAGGAGATCAAAATCCATATCTGCTTGGTGTTGACCGTCTGGACACAGGGAGACCCAAGAGGGAACCTTGCCACCAGTACCACCACCACCATCACCAACACCACATCCACACTTACACAACAATCAGAGCATTAGTGATTCCCTTAGGAGATACTGAGGAGAAGAGATAAGAAATGCATTAAGCTAACAAACCAGTTGCAATTTGTACCCCCTACAGACTCTGATAAAAGCATAGCTATTGTTTATGTTCATCAGGGGGACAATGTACTGCATTTAATAATATTTAATCTCCGCGGGAGAAAGATGAGGATTTCTACTCCCGTAAAGATTTACACCCTCGGAAACCCTGTACAGGGTCGCTATGGGTCGGACCCGACTCAATGGCACTTAACAACAACAACAACAACAATCATGGTGTGGTAGTGGTTGTGTTGCCATGGAGTCAATTCCAACTCAGAGCAACTTTGTGTATGGTTTCTGAAGCTGTAAATCTTTACAAAAGCAGAAAGCCTCCTCTTTCTCCTGCAGAACGGCTGGTAGTTTTGAACTGCTGACTTTGAGATTAGCAGCCCTAACCATAGTAAATAGTAATATTTTAATTTTACTATTTGCTGTAGAAGGAGCTCTGGTAGCGTAGTGGTTATGAATCGAGCTGCGAACCGCAAGGTCAACAGTTCGAAACTACCAGCTGCTCCGCGGGAGAAAGATGAAGCGTTCTGCTCCCGTAAAGATTAACAGCCTCAGAAACCCTGTGCAGGGTCACTATGAGTTGGAACTGACTCCACGGCACATAACAACACCAACATTTGCTGTAGGGTAAGCACTGACTTTCAAGGATGGTTTTAACCACAAAGTCAATGGTTCAAATTCACCAATCATTCCTTGGCAACCCTGTACAGGGTTACTCTGAGTAAGAATCGAGTTGATGGCACTTAGTAACAATAGCAAGTGGCTTTGTAAGACAAGCACTGGATTACTAACCTCAAGGTCAGC
This sequence comes from Chrysochloris asiatica, assembly GCF_000296735.1. Lineage (NCBI taxonomy): Eukaryota > Metazoa > Chordata > Mammalia > Afrosoricida > Chrysochloridae > Chrysochloris > Chrysochloris asiatica. Next base: position 2,011,400 of record NW_006408690.1, read on the forward strand.
AGTTCAAAACCACCACTGCTCCTTAGAAACCTTACACAGGATCCCTGTGAATTGGAAAACACTTAAGGGCACTTACAATAACAATAAGCTTGACTCCCTAAGGTGGAATCCTGGTCCTGCCTTGGTCAAGTTACTTAACTTTTCTGTTCTTTGGTTTCTGTATCTGTAGAATATCAAGTGTAATTGTCCCCAACTAAGTGGTTTATAGTGACAATTACATGTTGGGAGATGCGTCCTGTGGTAGCAGAATAAATGTACTAAATAAATGTTAGCTATCAGGCAGTGTTTCGTTCTGCTATACATAGGTATTTTTATTCTGCTATCTGCCCTCTCACATTAAAACCATTTCTAGATTTTTGATATGTGGTTGGTTTGTTACCTGGAAGTGTCTTAGTTTCGTGTGTATTAATGATGTCTCACAAGGCTATAAAAATACCATTTAACTAACGCTTGAGCATTATTTTCAACACAAGTAGTTTCAGGCTATGAATTTACAATTTATGAACAACTCTTACCTGTCCTATTGTTGTTGCTGTTAAGTGCCCTGAGTTGTTTCTGACCCATAGCAAACTTGTATAGGGTTTCCCAGGCTGTAAGTTTTTGCAGAAGCAGAAAGCCTCATCTTTCTCCCATTGAGTGGCTGGTAGCTCCAACCACTGACCTTCTGGTTTGCAGTTCAGTGCTTATTCTCTAGATCTAGGATGGGTAACCTTTTATCTGCTAAGGGCCACTTGGATATTTATAACATCATTTACGGACCATACAAAATTATCAACTTAAAAATTAGCCTGCTATATTTGGGGATCCTGGTGTGGCACTATAGGATAAAGAGTAGACCAAAATATCTGTTTGAACCAAAAGGTTGGTTGTTCAAATATGACAGCTTTCCCTCAAAAAACCTACACAGGATTGCTATGAGTTTGAACTGACTCAAAGGCACCTTAACAACAACAACAGCATACGACTGGAGGGCTGGATGTTCCCCACTTCTGTTCTAGAGCCACCCCACTCCAATTGTTGTTGTTGTTAGGTGCCATAGAGTCAGTACTCATAGCGACCCTATGTACAACAGAATAAAACACTGCCTGGTCCTGGGCCAACCTCACAATTATTACTACACTTGAGTCCGTTGACGCTGCCTCTTTGCCAGTCCTTCTTGTTGGGAGTCTTCCTCTTTTTCTCTGACCCTCCACCTTACCAAACATTATATCCTTCACCTGACAATATGTCCAAAGCATAGGAGATGAAGTTTGGCCATCTTGGCCTCCAAGGAGCACTCTAGCTGCACTTCTTCCAACACAGATCTGTTTGTTCTTTTGGCAGACCATGGTACTTTCAATATTCTCCTCCAACACCATAACTCAGAAGCATCAATTCTTCTATGGTCTTCCTTATTCACTGTCCAACTTTCACATGTATATGTTGTTGTTGTTGTTAGGTGCCATCGAGTTGGTACTGACCCATAGCTACCTTATGCACAGCAGAACAAAACACTGCCCAATCCTGGGCCAACATCACTACTGTTGCCACGCTTGAGTCTATCAACGCTGCCACTTGGCCAGTCCATCTCATTGGGGTCTTCCTCTTTTTCTCTGACTCTTCACCTTACCAAAAATGATAACCCTTCTCCAGTGACTGGTCCCTCCTGACAATATATCTGAAGTATGAGAGACGAAGTTTGGCCATCTTGGCCTCCAAGGAGCATTCTGGCTGTACTTATTCCAAAACACATCTAATGATTCTTTTGGCAGCCCATGGCACTTTCCATATTCTCCTCCAACACCATAATTCAGAAGCATGATTCCTGAAAATATCAAGACTTGGGTCAGGTGCATCTTAGTCTTCAAGCTGACATCTTTGCTCTTCAACACTTTTAAAAGAACTTGTGCAGCAGATTTGCAATATGTTGTTTGATTTCTTGACTCCTGCTTCCATGAGTGTTCATGGTTGATGTAAGAATGAAGTTCTTGACAACTTCAATATTTTCTCCATTGATAAGAATGTTGTTTATGGGTCCAGTGGTGAGGATTTTTATGTTCTTAACATTGAGATGCAATCCATACTGAAGGCTGTGGCCACTCCTTATACTGTTGTGTAAATTTGTTCTTACTTAAAATAATTGAACCAACCCCACTTGTAGCAAATGATCACAATCACCTTTAACTTGTTGCAAGTACAGCATTTCAATCATTGAAAAGGTTTGAGTCTTTTCTTGCACTAAAACAGAGGTTATTGTTGTTAAGTGCTGTTGAGTCAATTCCAACCCATAGCAACCATGTATAGGGTTTCCAAGGAGCGACTGGTGAGCTTGAGCTGCCGACCTTGCAGTTCAGATAGGGAACCTTTTTCTGCCAATGGCCATTGGATATTTATAGCATCAGGGCCATACAAAATTATCAACTAAAAATTAGTATGCTATATTTGGTGAAGGAATCCTGGTGTGGGGCTTCAGGATAAAGCACTGGACTCGAAGATTGGTTTGAACTTCAAATTCACTAGCTGCTCTCTGGAAACCCTATACAGGATTGCTATGAGTCAGAGTCAATTCAATGTCATTTAACAACAACAACAACGTTTGGTCAAATATTTAATTAACTAACCCCTAAGGAGTCCTGAAGGAGCTCTGGTAGGGTAGTGGTTACAAATCAGGCTGCTAACCTCAGGGTCAGCAGTTCGAAACTATCAGCTGTTCTGCAGGAGAAAGCGAAGGCTTTCTGCTCCCGTAAAGATTTACAGCCTTGGAAACCCTGTACAGGGTCGCTATGAGTTGGAACCGACTCCACGGCACATAATAACAACAAAGGAATCCTCGTGTGCTATCTTAGGATAAGCACTGAACCTCAAAGCCGGTTTGAACAACAAGGTGGGTGGTTCAAGCTTACCACCCACTTCTGGGAAACCCTATACAGAGCCACTATGAAATGGAACCGACTTAATGACACTTGACAACAATAATCAATGTAATGGCTAGAACTGTGGTTGTCTTGGCAAGGCCAGACCAAATGATTTTGTGGTCCTTATGTGGCCTGAGGGCCAGATGTCCCCTCCAACTGATTAAAGTAAGCCTAAATTAAAAACTTATGCATCTGTCCTGACTAGGGTACAAATTCTACTCAAAGAGGAAGAGATCTCATTCATAAACTGAGACTGCCTGTATCTCAGAAGCCTGTGGTTTTAGCTGGAAAAAGTGCAAACTTTTGTATAAATTATTGCTTAACTATATATGTGGATCTTGGTGATATAGGTCACACTTGAAAATGATGATCTTTATTTTCTTTAGAGTGAAAATGATCTGCCAAGTAGACAAAAATACATTGCACAAAAAGAAAGCATCTTTAGAGAACGTGTTATTTACTGTGACTTCATCCAGGTTCATTCACTATGGTCAGTAGAGAAATTCCATGACTTGATACATAAATGAAACAGATCAAATGAGACATTTCAGATTGAAAAATGGTGCTGTGTTGTACTGGAATGAGTGACTTGGAAGTCAAAAGACCTGGATTCTTATTTTAATGGCTATTAAATTGTGTGATTTTGTACAAGGCTCTTCACCTCTGAAGTGGTCTGTTTCTTCACCTGTAAAATATGATGATTAGATAAGACAGTTTGTGAAATCTTTTTAGTTCCACACTTCTATAGTTTATACCTGTTTAGCATCATCAGCCCTAGAGATACCTGAACCTAATCAAAGTGAGAAGGCAGAACAACCTGACCTTTTCTCTTTTAGTTGATGTGTTTGAGGTTTATTTTTATCTTTCTCTTTCTTTCTCTGACTTATCTGATGAAAGCAGTAGCCGTCTGTGGTAACTTCTGTGGCCATTTTCATTAATTTGAGATCAAAGATATTAGAAGAAACATAGTTGCATTAATATTTTAGCACATTTTCTCCAGGTTTTCCAGTTTTTCCTATGTGAATTTGTGTGTATCTTAAAAACAAAGTAAGATTCATTCCTGATACTCTGTTTGTAATCTTCTTTGCACTTAAAAACATACTGGCAGTATGTTCCAACATCCTAATTGTTAATAAGGGCATATATTTTTTTAAATGGTAGAATAGCTTTCCATTGTATAAATATGCCTTACTTATGGAGTCCTGGTGTGGCGCTGTGGGTTAATGCACTGGACTGTAAAGTTGGTTTGAACTGCAAGGTCAGTGGTTCAAGTTCACCAGCCACTTATTGGAAAACCTATATAGGGTTGCTATGAGTCGGAACTGACTCAATGACACTTAACAACAACAATGGAGTCCTAGTGTGGTGCTGTAGGATCAGCACTGGACTTCTAACTACAAGGTCAGCAGTTCAAACCCACCAGCTGCTCCTTGGAAATCCTATACAGGTTCACTATGAATCGGAACCAATTGACAGCACTTAAAAATAACAACAACATTTAATTAAGCCTCCACAGTTAAATAGGTAGGTTATTTCTGTTTTTCATTCAAATAATTCTACACAATTCATCATTATGTATTAATTATTATACACACCTGTGATTCTTACTTCCTAAGAACAAATTCATATCATGGAATTACCAAGTCAAAGGACATTTTTCTTACAATCCAGCAGCATTAAGAGGGTCTGTTTCTCTCCATGTTCTCCAAAACTTGACATAATCATTTTGAAAAAAAATGTTAATTTGATGAGAGAAAAAAAATTATGATGATTTTCATTTCTGTGATTATTAGCATAGTAATATTTATCATGTGTGTATGGAACTTTTATTTTTCCTTTATGTGTAAGTTATCTATGTAAATCCTATTTGCATTCCCAAAAAACCTATTTAAAGAAACTTTAAAAACCTACTGGTTGCCACATGTGGCCAGTAGGTGACTGGTAGCTTCTGTTTCCATGAATAAGATCTAACCTTGTGAAAGTCTCACATCAAAGTCTTATCTCACCAATCTCCTAAAGATAGGACACTAACACAATAAATGTCATATGGGCAATGAATGAAAGCCTTTCCTAGGTGCTAAGACTTGTTCTTTTCTTTTTTTAAGTTTTTATTGTGAATCAAGTGAAAGTTCACAGAGCAGATTATCAGTTTTACATTCAATAAATACTATTTTGTTTCATTGCAGCAATTACAATCCCCTCCATGTACCATTAGTTAACAGTATTGACCCCTATTCCCTTCGCCCTTTTTAAAGCTTTTATTGTGAATTGAGTGATCGTTTACATGGGAGAACATCTGTTTTGCACTCACCCTTTCATATTTCATTTCACTGTGTTGATTACAATCCCTCCAGTGTATCATCATTCAGTAGTGTTTGCTTCTATTCCCTCTAGCTTTTTTTTTTTTTTTTTTTTGATGTACACAAAAACACTCAGGAATATATAACCATTTAAACAACCAAAGGGCACATTCTGCAAGCATGCCTCCTGGCTGCCAGCACACAGCCTTTCTCTTTCTGTAAGTCTAGAGTCCTTAGATGTTCTCTCTCTCCATGTATCATCTCTGCCTTCATCTCTGATGTTGCTGCTTCTCTGGATGGGGTCCCACATTCTGCTCATGCTCTTTTCCCTTGGTGGTCTTAGGGTCCTCTGTGCCTGGAATATAAGATTAACTACTTCCTTCTTTATGTTACAAAACTTCTACTTTTACAGTTGTAACAATCACATTTATTCATGATAACAATTCCTCACTATTGAATCATAAGAATCTTATCCCCATCTCCTTTCACTAGACCCATCTAGAGAAGAGGAAAACTATTGAGTGGGGATTCTATTTTCCCCTGCACCCTCTGAAACAAAATTCCCTCTTGAAAACTTGTACGTCAACCACTTAGTGCCTTTATAGTCCTCCCTAGGTCAGTGTCCAAGGGCTCTGCAGTTCCCAAGTCTTCCCACACTTCAGCCTAACCAGCCCTTCCTCGTCTCTCTCTCTCATCTCGATGTCTATGGAATGTGGTTGAACTCAGCCCATATCTTCATTACTGCCTTTTCCTGACTTCCACTCACATATAGACCAATGCAGTCACCAGTGAGCTTATACACGTGCTTGTGTGTTCTATTTGAGTTTCAGTCCTGGAGGGGAGTTTGTCCTGAGGGAACTTGATTGCTTGTTTTGATGGTTCCTTAGTGAATAGCTTGCTTGTTTTTATAATAACAAGACTGCCATTTTTGTTTTGTTTTTTCCTGCTGGTCTTTCTTTCAGGACGTATTTTCTAGTCCTCTAGCTACTGTAGGCTGGTCTGCATGTTCTTTCAAGTGGGAAGGTCCCACCTTAGAGCGTTCTGGATAGGGCTCAGGATTCCACCTAAGGTCCTATACACTAAAAGGGCTCCTCAAGAAGACTTTTTCACAGGGCAAGTTCTAGAATCCCTCTTAGGTATTCCAATCAGTTATAGACTGAAGACAGGCTTACAGGTTTTCTGTAATCATGTTTCCAGATATTTCTTTTAAGTATCTATTTTACAATAGTAGACAAGGGAAACAAATATTCATAAGGCAGTCAAACATCTTAACATTATTTCCCCTTTTTTACCTATTCAGACTATGCCTCAGTCCCTGTATCACAGAGCCCTATTGTTCCAAGGCTAAGCATACATCGCTATTTATCACTTTGGCACTTGTTCCTGAAATAAAAAATCCCATTTGTACTGTGATTCCACCTAAGAATTTTCCAGTGAGTGACACTGTGAAATAATGTGCTAGACTGTAAGGTTGGTTTGAACGGCAAGTTTGGCAATTCAAATTCACCAGCTGCTCTTTGGAAACCCCATACAAGGTTGCTACCAGTCAGATCCTACTTGATGGCATTTAACAGCAGCAACATTTATTTTGGTACCACAACTGCTTACGAGCTTTCGTAATGAAAGTGAAAGACTACATTGGACTTAGGAGCTTTCTCAATTTGGTATGGAATTGTGAGGAAGGTTCTGACATTTCAATGAAAGCCATCTCTATGTAGCAAGTACTAAAAGGCCAGGGTTCAAAATAATCCGTGAAAATACTAAGGAAGCAGGTGCCTCAGCAATATGGAAATCCAAAAATTATTACTTTGGTATTTCAGGCAGTATGGAACACATGACTTCCAGCTTCCTACTTTCACAGTAAAAGGGTTGTTAATTCAGAATATTAATTATTTTGATTTTTCAAGAATCAGTATACCTTTTGACCTTCACTGATTCATTCAAATATTTGCCTGAATGAGCAGACCCCTTCTGTTAGATTCAGTCACAAAATTATTCTAGGGGACATCTCCCTTTGCTTTAAGTAGATAAGGCATCTACCTTTTTCTTTGCAACTTCAAACTCTTCCATAAAGCTCTTGTGTATTGCTTTTCAGATTGCCAGAAATTCACTTTTGTCCAAATATATACGGCATGGACACCAATTTAAGGATATGAATCACCTTTAAACATGGCATTTCATCATAAGTGAATTCCTTGTTTAATTATTCAGTCATGACACCAAGGGAGAGAATCATACTGCTGGATAAAGTTTATGTTTGTCACCAAATCATGTGGTTGATGAAGAAATACCAGGGTAACCTCAAAAAAGTTCATATAAATATTCCATTATCTTTCAGTTCCATTTTCCCATGGACTTTTTGAAGCTCTCTCATAGTCCATTGTGTCCCAAGGCTTTGCTTGAGTATTGGTCTGTTACATTGAGTTCTTGATGAGTCCCCTACAAGTAGAAGGGGTGGTCACAGAACTGTCCATAGATATATAGATCTGATGTAGAGAAAACCCCAGGGAGAAAGTTAATCAGGAGAAAAGCAAGAGCAAATAATGGTAGAAAACTAGGAATGGTGCCCTGCATCAAGAATGGCCAGGTCCACCTCCTGTCTACTGCGTCTGTGACATTCAAAGACATGTGAGTCCCAGGGAAGGGAACACAATTTCTGTCTGGTGGTGGATCCACTTAATGGAATGTTATCAACCTTCTGATAATTATCATCTGCTTGACTATTTCTCTCCATATCTGAAAACTGAAGAATAAGATTCTCCGTATAGCAGGCTTAACACCCATTCCCATGGAAAAAATATACAAGGGCACCAACACATAAATTTTCCAAAAGACCTGCTTGGCAGCTTTTTATACTGTAAATAATCTATTGCCAATGTCAAAATTTTGACTTATTAATTTTCATTTTTTTATACCATAATCCATAATTCCATGACCAAAATAAGCAGATATTTTTAAATTGCTTAACTACTCAACAAAGAAGGGAAGCAGAACAGAATTATTTATTTGACATATTTTTCATATAAAGTTGTCAAGTCAGTATCATTTTTACTCTTGTTTTATTTCTTTAGTTTAAACAATTTCTAAATACTATCTTTTATTTCTATCCAAGTCTACCCATCATATGGAATCCTGGTGTGGCACTGTGTGTTAATGCGCTGGACTGCAAGGTCAATTTGAACCACAGGTAAGTGGTTCAACCTCACCAGATGCTCCCTATACAGATTTGCTATGAGTCTGAACCAACTTGATGGTGCTTAACAACAGCCCACCATATGTTTGTTTTCCTTTGGCACTTTTTTCCTGTTTAAATACTAACCCCTCTATTCTTATATGAATTAAGTGTTTTCATTTTCCTTCAGTCATCTGCTGTTTTCTTGCTTTTTAATGTTTCATTATGCTTACCAAGGTCTTTTATTCCTTTCATTTATACATTATTATATTATCACTTATTTTGTCTAGGTTATAGTCAGAATAACTAGAACTTGGAAAAACATCATTATTCACAAGTCAATATCTTTATGAGAGAACACTCTGACAGGTTAGGTCTTATCTAATCTTCTGTACGTTTCCCTTAAAAACTAATTCACATGCACTGTGTTTAGAAATTAACTTAATAATAATAATTTAAAAACCTGTTTACTCTGTTTATTGTGTTGTTATGTGCTGTGGAGTCGGTTCTGACTCATAGCGACCCTGTACAGGGTTTCTGAGGTTATAAATCTTTATGGGAGCAGAAATCCACATCTTTCTCCTATGGAACAGCTGGTAATTTCAAACTGCTGACCTCAAGGTTCATAACCCGATTTGTAACCATTACGCTATCAGAGCTCCTTTTTAATCTGTAGTCATGGTATTTTTGCCACACTGCATGTCATCACTTACAAGTTCTGTAACTTCTCTTTATTAATATAATGATTCGAAGTCTCTGCCTTTCCTATATTGTGCATCTCTGTTTCCTACTGAGGTCACATACTTACTCTTTGGTCGACTTTATAACTGAAATGAACTTACAGAAACATAATCAACTCTGCTCCTCTCTGGATCCTCTTTCATAGACTAGTCACTTGATCTCCAGTTCATCTTTTCCTCTCGAGCCCAGGAGCTAAGAATTGACTTTGAGAATGTGATAAGGAGGAAGCAACTAGGAGAATAAAGTTGTTCTGACTTGTGATGGATTTACAGTTTCTAAATTTTCAATTTGAGATTATAAGTATGCAGTCTTACTATTATATTTCGAATGAAGCTTTTGCTAGTGATGTGGATCTGAACACTTGATATCTACGATATGCAGGATGATTACACTCGCTTGTAAGAGAATATAGGTTAACAATGTAAAGGTCAGCAATAGTGTCTGAATTGGCTGTTTGCAGAATCAAATCTGAATCATTTTATATCCATTATTATATAATGGATAATTTACACTATTAATCCAATTGGATTAATTAAGAAGAGCAGGTATCCAGTTGGCATGGTTAACATTAAGGAGTAGTTTGCCAATTTATTGAATGCACTTGCTTGACAGTCTCTGTTTATCCTTTGATGCATTTCATTTTAAGGGAAGATTTATACAAATTAAACAGTTAAAACTATCAATAAAAGTTATACTAGCATATCCCACACATGCTCTTCAGACTTTATGTATGTAATGTTTCAAAGTCTATTTAGATTGCTGGAATTGGGTTAATTTTAATAGGCTGCTCCTACTTTCTGTTCCACGCATCTGACCTTTTGATGAGCAGCTTACTGGGTGAGCTCACATTTCCTCGCCCGGATGATAACAAGAGTGATATCAATGTAACTTCAGAAACACCTGGATATTTACCACCTGTTTGGTTCTTTTCCATTTGGTTTCAAATCGAGTCTTGGCACCAGATATTCTGAGCCTGTGTCTATCACAGAAAAGAGCCTGACAAACAGTCTGTGAATAACAGACAGCAGCTGGTTGGCTGAGATGAGAGATCTGTCTCATTGCCAACTGTCTCCCTATTCAGGTCAATAAGTATTCAGTAAATGTCCATTTAAAGCTTGGGATCCAGAACATGTAAAATGTGATACTTGTGCTTGCAATGTACCTGTACTTGATACCATTTCTATGGCTAGTAACATTAGTTGGCATTCTGGTTTCTAGGAGGTGACTCCAAAGAGCTGTGAAAAAGTATTGCGTTGCTTTTCTTTCTCAGTCTTTGCCATTCATTATGAGAGAGGTAGACAGACAGACAGACAGATAGACAGATGGATGGATGTTGCTCGTCAGATGCCATCGACTCAGTTCCAACTCATTGCGACCGTTTGCATAATAGAACGAAACACTGCCAGATCCAGGGCCATTCTCACAATTGTTATATTTGAGCTCATTGCTGCTTCCACTGTGTCAACCCATCTTTTCAGGGGTCTTCCTCTTTTTTGCTGACCCTCAATCTTACCAGGCATGATGTCTTTCTCTAGGGACTGGTTCCTCCTGACAATATATCCAAAGTATTAGAGACTAACTCTTCCAAGGAGCTTTCTGGCCACACTTTTTCCAAAACAGATCTTTTTGCTCTTCTGGCAGTCTATGGTTCTTTCAATATTCTTCTCCAGCACCATAATTCAAATGTTTGATTCTCCTCTGGTCTTCCACATTAATTCTCCAACTTTCACATACACATGAGGCTATTGAAAATACCATGGCTTTGGTCAGAGGCACTTTAGCTCTTAAATTGATCTCTTTGCTCTTGAACAATTTAAAACAGTCTTATGCAGCAATTTTTCCTAATGCAATACATCGTTTGATTTCTTGACTGCTGCTTCCATGAGTGTTGATTATGGATCCAAGCAAAATAAAGTCTTTGACAACTTCAATCTTTGATGCATTTTTCATGATGCTATTTATTGGTCCAGTTGTAAAGATCTTTGTTTTCTTTACTCTGAGGTGCACCCATAACAAAAGCTGTAATCATTGGTCTTCAGTAAGTATTTTAATTACTCTTCCTTTGAAACAGAGAAGGTTGTATCATCTACATATCCCAGGTTGTTATTGAGTATTTCTCCGATTCTGATGCCATGTTCTTCTTCATATAATCCTTTTTTTTTTTTTTGATCACTTGTTAAGCATATCGATTGAATACATATGATGAAATGGTACAACCCTGGCAGACACCCTTCCTGATTTTACACCATTCAGTATCCCCTTGCTTTGTTTGAATGCCTGGCTCTTGGTCTATGCACAGGTTCTTATGAGTACAATTAAGTTTTCTGGACTACCACCTTCGCAATATTATCCATAGTTTGTTACAACCCAAACAGTCAAATGTCTTTGCATAGTCAACAAAGCACAAATAAACTTCTTTCTGATATTCTCTGCTTTCAGCAAGATCCATATAATGTCATCAATGATATCGCTCATTCCATGTCCTCTTCTGAATCTGGGTTGAATTTCTGTCAGCTTCCTGTCAATGTACCATTGCAAATATTATTATTTAAACATTTATAGATAACTTAAAATTTATCTTCAGCAAAATTTTACTTGCATATGACAATGATATTTTGTTCAATGATTTCACCCCTTAGTTCACCTTTCTTTGGAGTGGGCATAAATATTAATTTCTTCCAATCAGATGGCCAGTGCTATGTTAATTTGTTTAAAGATTTCTATTTGTAGTCCATCAGTACCTGGAGACCTATTTTTCACCAATGACTTCAGTGTGGTTTGGACTTGTTCCTTCAGAACCATGCTAATGTTTGAAATGCTACTATTTCTTTTTTGCACAATGATTCTGTGCATTCCCTTCTGCGTCACTTAATATTTTGCCCATGGAATCGTTCAGTATTGCACGTCAAGGCTGGAGTGTTTTCTTTGGGTTTTTTCAACTAGAGAAATGCTGAATATGTTTTTCCCTTTTGGATTTCTAACAATGTGTCTTTGCACATTTTATTATAATACTTGAATATGTTTTCTTGACCTGCCCTTTGAAGTTTTCTGTTCACCTTTTTTACTTACTCATTTCTTCTATTTGCTTTGGCTTCTCTATGCACAAGATCAAGTTTCAGAGTCTCATCTGAAATCCACTTCTGTCTTTTCTTTCTTTCATGTCTTTGTAATGATCGTTGGCTTTCTTCCAGAATGATGTTCTTGATATTATCCCACAACTGTTTTGGTCTTTGGTCACTAGTGTCTAATGCATCAAATCTGTTCTTTAGATACTCTCTAAATTCAGAGAGCACATATTCTAGGTCATATTTTGGCCCTCATGGACTTGCTTTAATTTTCTTTAGTTGAACATGCAAATGAGCACTTGATGCTGTTCCATTCTGCCCTTGGACTGGTTTAAGCTGATGATATTGAGCTTCTTCATCATTTCTTCCCACAGATATAGTCAGTTTGGATCCTGTGTAATACCTCTGGTGAGGTTCAGTTGTATAGTAACTTTTATGTTTTTTTT
>NW_006408690.1:2031422-2034392 GCF_000296735.1 Chrysochloris asiatica
GTGGGTTTGAACCACCACCTTGCAGTTCAAATCAACCTTGCAGTCCAGTGCTTATCCTACAGCACCACACCAGGACTCAGATAGATAGATAGTTAGATAGATAGATAGATAGATAGATAGATAGATAGATAGATAGATAGATAGATAGATAGATAGAGATAGATAGACAGATAGATATAGACAGACAGCTGTCCTTGAGTTGACATTGAATCATGGTGATCTATGTATAACAGAAACAAACGTTACCCCATCCTGCATAATCCCTACTATTGCTGGGGCATGTCAGAGACCATTGCTATATTCATTGTTCCAATGCAACTCACCGAGGGTCTCCCATATCCTTGCTGGCTCTTTATTTTACCAAACATGATATTCTTCTCTTGATGACATGTCCAAAAACAAGTGAGTCAAAGTTATGCATTAACCCCCAGGGATTTTATTGGCTAATTTTTGGAAATACATCATCAGGCCTATTTTTCCTAATCTGTCTTAGTCTGAAAGTGCTGATAAAACCTGTCCACTATGAGTGACCATGATGGTATCTGAAATATCAGTGGCATCGCTTCCAAAAACACAGCAACAAGCTATCACAATACAACAAACTGGCAAGATGTGTGATAGCACTATAACAAAGTCATTGTTAATCCCGTGCATTTTATTCACCAATCTGTGGTTCAAATTATGAATCTTATAAATACAAACCATGAAAATGCTTGGGCAGTTTGCATGACAGGCAATGACTCTTTTCATTCTCTTAAAGACAAGGCTGGTCCTTTCCTCCTAGAAGCCCCAATAAGGAGTGGCTGACAATAGACAGGTAACACAGGTGACAATAGTCAGGACAACCAGGGATTTTCTAGTGAAAAGTGAATATTTGCAGTGCAATTTCTGATATTTTTCTCATTAAGCGAGGATTGGCTTTGTGGTCTTGAACTGCTTCACTGGTCTGTTGCCTGTTGTCATCTCAATCCAGTTGGCCCTTCTTAAGTGACATTATTTACTGTTTTTTTTCTTTAACTATTTTGATTTCTGGAACCTTCCCAGAGCATGCTGCAGGTCTCCCTAAGTCAAACACAAAGTACTTGATACAAGTACTGAAGTACTAGCAAGTCATGGATGACAGAGTCTCTATGTTGAGTACTTACTAATTTTCAGGGCTGTTGACTATTACAATGGCAAACTATCAAACCATCAGTGTGGGAGTTGCTGCATCTCAAGTATATATATGTGATTCTGCACCTGCTGCTTAAACTGAGCTGCTGAAATCCTTAAGAGGATGGAGATTTAAAGTAAAGCAGTGCTGTTTGAATGTACTGTAAGAAAGATGAACATTCTCCTAATGTGTCCTGCATCATAAGAAGGAAGCACAATTCATTGAAACCATCCTGAGGCCACATGTTTAATTCAAAACCGATGAAGTGCAGATTTTCTGATCCTAACCCTAGAGATTTTGATTCAGTGTGTGGTGCTGTAGTGCACTCGACTGCTAGGTCAGTTTAAGCCTCAAGGTTGGCAGTTCAAACTCACCAGCTACTCCTCAGAAACCCTACACAGGGTCTCTGTGAGTCCGAACCAACTCAAAGGCACTTAACAACAACAATTGGAGCCAAAACAAAAACAAAAATAAACCACTGGACACCCAATCGATTCTACCTCATGATGATCCTATAGGTGCAGAATAAAACTGTTTCATAGAGTTTTCAAAGTCATAACCTTTCAGAAGGAAGTGGCCAGGGCTTTTTTTTTTTTAGATACCAGAAGAAGGAATTGATCTGTTAACCTTCATTGTTAATAGTGCTTAACTGTTTGTACTACCCAGAAACTCTTAGCTATCGCTGTCAAGAAAATTCCAAGCTCATGGTAGCCCATGAATCTTATTTTTGTGAAGTACAGGCATTTCTCAACTCTCAATGTGAAAAACACTGGTAAAGCTTACAATTCTGTATGTGGCATTCCTGAAACACACTACATTTTCAGAAGAGAGAACTAGCAACTTAAAGAAAAGAGAGAAAGATATTCATATGTTTTAATTTTAGTGCTTCACAAAAGCATGTTTTTCCAGCCTGTACTTCTACTCCTGATTGTTGTTGTTAAGTGCCATCGAGTCTATTCTGACCCATAATGACCCTGTACAGGTTTTACTAGGAGCAGGTGGTGAGCTTGAACCACCAACCTTGCAGTTCAAATGACTTTGCAGTCATATTAATTACCTCCTTATTCTTGAGAGATTTGCAGCAATGGACATGGCCCCCTCACTGCTCACCTGACATAAACCCCTGCTTTCTGACAAAGGAACAAATTATTATTTGTAAGATTGACTGAAACCGCTTGGCAAAATAAATGCTACTTTCAAAGCCCTCCAAGGAAAAGAGTCCGAGCTAGTGTTGAATAGCTGCTGCACAGCATTTCTGTCTGCTCCTAGGAAGAAAAGTTCTGAGAATTTTTTTCTTTTTCCTTTGTGGTTTTCAACCCTGACTACACTTGAAATTGGGGAGCTTTTAAAAAAAGACTACTTCCTGGTGTGCCACTGTAAGATAAGCACTTGATTGCAAGGTCAGTTTGAACAGCAAGGTTGGTGATTCAAATTCACCAACTACTCCTCGAAAACCCTATACAGGGTAGCTATGAGTTGGAACCAACTCAATGGCACTTAACAACCATACCCCAGGTCCATTACTGGAAACTCTGATTTAAATATCTAACTTGGTTGTGACCTAAAACCCATTACTTCCAAGTGGATTCTAACTCCTGGTCATCCCATGTTTTATAGACTAGAACATGTTAGTTTTTGGGTTTTGGCATGTATCTTTATGGGAGAAGATCAAAGATCACCAGGTTCCCTGCTGCTACTACATAGTCAGTCATAGGCAAGTAGTCATGCACTAACAGTTTGCAGTGCTCAGAAACATTGGCTGGGATCTAGATATCAAAAACAAACAAACAAACAAAAAACTCCATAAAACATTAAAA
>NW_006408690.1:2035337-2038466 GCF_000296735.1 Chrysochloris asiatica
GTTCTTGTTCATATGCCCTCTCTTCTTATCAGCTGGACACTTCACTCTCCACTCTAGTCTTCTGTGGCCATGTCACTGTCTCTGGGCCCAGGTCTTGCCACACTGCTGGCCAACCAGGTCTCCACCTGGGTTTACAGGTATCTATTGAACGTGGTAGGACTTAGCTTGCAACTTCATTGCTGTTTTCCCTCACTTGCCCTTATCGGTAACCAGTGTGGTCACCAGGACATCTGAGAAGTTTTAAAAGGATGAACTGTCCAGTAAATGTGTGGGAAGGGAACACATTTGCAATGGGATAGAAGCATTCATCTGTTTAACAAATATTTAACAAAATATTTAATAAATAAATACTATATGTAGGCCTGTGGGCCAAGAGCTGACTAAAAATATGGGAAAATATGACATGGTCCCCACACTCCTTAAATTTAGAGTCCAGGCACCATGAAAGAATATATTGTGTCTGGATATTAGTTGCTGTAGTTAAGTGTCAATAAGTTGGTTCTGACTTATACAGCCATATAGGGTTTCCAACAATGGGCTAGTGGGTTTGAACTGCTGATCTTGGACTTACCAATCCAGTGCTTATCCTATGGTGCCACATCAGCCTTGTAACTGGTCTTCCTGCTTCTGAGCTTGACTCCATAAGGCTATTCTCAATACAGCACCTACAGGAACCTATTAAAGCCTAGATCAGATGATGCTGGTCCTCATTCATGCCTGTTATTTTCCATGTCATTCAAAATAAAATCCTACTTTGATGAGTAGCCACTGGGGTCTGAAAGACGTCTAAGGAACAACAGTTGGTCTCTCCCTATCTAGAGGAAAGAAGAGTGATAAAAATCAAAGTCACGTGGAAATACTTAGCCATTTCTTGCCTGCTTCCATCTTTGCTCAAATTTTACCTCCTCAGAGCAGTTTTTCTGACCACCCCTCCCTGCCATGCACTGTATCAGAACACAACCAGACAGCAAGTCCTGGCCCTCAGGAAGCTGCCACCTACAAGGGTGAAGATGGGAAGACTACCAGTTAACAAGACGTGACAGGGTAAATCAGGCTACCACAGGTGTCAGAAGAACATTAGAGGACAGACCCTGGAGTCTCTTTCAGAGGCAGTAAAGAGTAAGACAGGTATTAAAGCTGAGGGAGAAGATTCTAGACAGGCAGATTAGGAACAGGAACATAGAATGTTCTGATTTGTCAGATTTAAAACAAGAGTTAGAGTAATTCTTGGAACTCTTCAGTTACTCAGTACGATGTGTCCAGGGAATTCTGGTATTTGGCATAAATAAGTACAAATCTTTTAAAGATCCCGTCTTGCTGTTGTTGTTGTTATGTGCATTGGAGTCGGTTCCAACTCATAGTGACCCTGCACAGGGTTTCTGAGGCTGTAATTCTTTACAGGAGCAGAAAGCCACATCTTTCTCCTGCGGAATAGCTAGTAGTTTCGAACTGCTGACCATGAGGTTGGCAGCCCGATTTGTAACTACTACGCTACCACAGCTCCTTTGAGATTCTGTCTTAGGTCACACTTAAATGTTTTTGGCCTCAATGGAAATCCATTTTCTTTTGTCTGGACTTGTAAATGATAGTAGGGTCTCATACAACCAATGAGTTGTGTATGTCTGTGATTTTGAAGGGTTATTAGTAAATCAATGCAATAGTACTAGACAAAGGCAGAAAATGAGCCTTGGGGTTATTACAGCATGTTGCCCCATACAATCCTATTCATACTAATCTGCACACTTTGAAAAAATCTTGAAAATGAAACTGATTTTACATGAATTGAAGTCACTCCTGTTTTGTTTTTGTTTTCATTCTTCAGTGATTTCATAATTAGTGTATGTATTTATGACTTCCCTATGTCATACATTAGAAGGCTTAAACTATAATGCCTAATTTTTAGAAAACAGCAACAAAACAAAAAATCCTGTGGTTTCCAACTTTTTTTTTTTTAAAGCAATATAAGGATAAAATGGAAATGGAGTGGAGCTGGATGTTGAGTTTCCCTCAAACTCACAATTACTCTGCTGAGTTTCCTTTTGAGATACAGTCTTGCAATAGAAATAAATCTCATATCATGGCACAAACAGAAGATCTAAATGTTTATCCTTTACACAAACCTTCTGTAAGGCACGCACAATAGACATTATTTCCCCAATGTAAAGATGGAAAAACTGAGACTATGTACCTAACAGTGCCATGACTTGGGTTGATGTCACCCAGTGCAGTAACTTGTGGTGTCACTTCCCCCAACCCACCCTACTCCTCCCATACTAGACCACACAGAATTTAGTCTTTTTTTTTTTTTGCATGTGTGTACTTGGTGGTGGTGGTGGTTAGGTGCCGTGGAGTCGGTTCCCGACTCATAGCGACCCTGTGTAGGGTTTCCGAGGCTGTAATTCTTGACAGGAGCAGAAAGCCTCACCTTTCTCCCATGGAACAGCTGGTAGTTTCGAACTGCTGACCTTAAGGTTTGAAGCCCGATTCATAAGCACTACGCTACCAGAGCTCTTTACGTACTAGACCACATAGAATCTTAGTAATTTTTGTGTGTGTATGTACTTACGTTTCTGTAAATCCATATATTGCTCGTTGTTTTCTTTAATTACTACTTAATTCTCAAGAAAGTTATTGGTGCCATTTCACAAATACTAATTACCACAATGTTGTAACAAAAAAAAAACAAAAAAAATGGAAAATCTGAAAAAAATCAGCAACTATGAAAACACTGGCAGCAACAGCATGAGTGCTTGTGGTGCGTGCAGATGAAGCCACGTGATTCGAAGCATTGTTGTAATTGGGTAAGAATGACAGCTCTGACAAGAACACCTTGTTGTTGTTTATTAGGTGCCATGGAGTCAGTTTTGACTCACTGCAACTCTATGCACAACAGAATGAAACACTGCCTAGTCCTGTGACACCCTCACAATTGTTATTACGTTTGAGCCCATTGCTGCTGTCATTGTGTCAATTTATCTCGTTGGGGGTCTTTCTCTTTTTCTCTGACCTTCCACTTTACAAAGTATGATGCATTTCTTCAGAAGGTTCAAAAAGTAAATTAGCAGACATTTTTAGCCTTCTAAATATATTGATGAGAGACGAAGTTTAGCCATCTTGGCCTCCAAGGAG
>NW_006408690.1:2038971-2040998 GCF_000296735.1 Chrysochloris asiatica
GACATTGTTTCATTCTGCTGTGCATGGGGTTGCTATGAGTCAGTTCCCACTCGATGGCACCTGACAACAACAGATATATTGATACATTTAAGCTAGGTTTATGAAAAAAAAAATTTTTGGTACAGGGATATTTGTGTAAAAATAATACATTTCTCTGGAAATATTGCACAGATTTTATATAGTCATTTTGGTGCTAACCTGCTGACAAGTTGTTGTTAACTACCGTGGAGTCGGTTCCAACTCATAGTGACCCTAAACAGAGTTTTCGAGGCTGTAAATCTTTATAGGAGCAGAAAGCCTCATCTTTCTCCCACGAAACAGCTGGTAGTTTTGAACTGCTGACCTTAAGGTTAGCAGCCCGATTCGTAACCACTATGCTGTCAGAGCTCCTTAACCCACTGACATAGTCATCTGATATGGCCTTCACTCCTACACCCCTCTAGTAATGCCACTGAATTTCAGTCTATTTGTCTAAATCTACAAATTTCACTGAAGAGTCAGCCTGGGGACTGGGACTGATTTTATTCTCAAACCTAGATCACTACTTAATGACAAATCAACATACTTAGGGTGATGAAAGGTCTTTCTCAAATGTAATTATTTCTGCTTATTTCTTTATTTGACATTAAAAGATGACTTACTATGTCTAGTGAAAACGCTGTCCAATCCAGAGCAATAAAGAAGTTTAAAAAAATACTTCACAGTACAGTGCCTGGGTTCACTAGCTCATAGTAGATCCTCAGTAAGTGTTGATTTAAAATGAATCAGAGGATGCCTGAATTAAATACACAAGTTTCTGTTTTTTAAGATATATAGTCTGTTGTATTCAAAAGGATTTTATGCCTAAGAATTTGCTTCATTAATATATATGGTTATTGTAGTTAACTGATTTCAAGGTGGTTCCAACTCATAATGACCCTGTATATGGTTTCCAAGGAGTGGCTGGTGAGTTTGAACTGCCAGATTAGACAGCTAAAAGTGCCAGCTCCTTCATGCCACCTTCTGTCAGGTATACCCCACCTCCAGCTAAGACAGAGAGAGAGAGATGAATGGAACTTGGTTCCTGACTTCCAGAGTTTAACTGTTTTTTTCATGGGGCTCAACTTTATTTCATTTCCTTGAGTCTTCCTTATATGTAAGAGGATTAGTTATTTATTGTATTTTATTCCCTCTTTTTTTATCTCCTGCCACCAAGAGCAGCTTATTTCAAAGTTAAGAACCAAAATTTTTAAATAAAGCTGAATGTGCAGAGCAGTGAACTCATTAATTCTATTTTAGGTAGATTCTTTAAATTAGGAATGTTGTACCAGTGACTTTAGCAGTACCACTGCTAGCTGTCATTAGCAGCTAGGACATTTGAGCAAGTAAATGTGCACTATCAGTGAGTTGACAGACTATTTGAATTGGTTTCCAGAGAATTCTGGCACTTGGAACTAATGAGTATTTTTACAGATCCAAAACACTTATGAGACAAAAGTTTATTGTCCAATCTTTGGGAAAATGAGAAAATATTTGGTTTCCTAGAACATGACAAATGAATAATTTGCTAATAAATGGATATTGTTCACCCTGACACTTATACAGGTGAATGATTACCTCTGTTAGACTTTTGGATGTACAGTGTGCTTTGGGTTTATATAAATATGATTTATCATAGCAATAAAAAATAATTCATCACTCAGATTAATGTAGTTGATTCACACCATATTATACCATTGTGTGTGTATATGGTGGTGGTTATGTGCCATGGAGTCCGTTCTGATTCATAACCACTAAGCTACCAGAGCTCCGTGTGTGTGTGTGTGTGTGTGTGTGTGTGTATTGTTGTTTGTTGTTAAGTGTCGTCGAATTGCTTCCAACTCATAGCAACCCTGTATAGGGTTTCCAAGGAGCAGCTAGTGAGCTTGAACCACCGACCTTGCAGTTCAAACCAACTTTGCTGTCCAACACATTAATCCACAGTGCCACATATATATTGGTAAGTGCCATCAAGTCCCTTCAGACTCATAGGTTTCTGATGAGTAGCT
>NW_006408690.1:2042108-2043716 GCF_000296735.1 Chrysochloris asiatica
TTATCCCATGTCCTCCCTGTTTTTTCTGTTTCCATTTCTCCTTCATTCCTAATCCTTATGAACTTTGCCCTTGGCTAAATACAGCCTTTTAACTTCAAATGGTTGAATATCGTAAGGTGTTATCTCACTAGTGTTATTGTTCTCCTTTGTGACCTGTCTATTGTTTGGCTGAAAATTGAGCCAGTGGGGGTGGGAGGTGGTAAATTCAGTTCCAGACCTAAAGAGTGACTTGGGGTTTCCACCAGTAGCTGTCTGACCAGTAAGCCTGATAACACCTTGAAGAAATGTAGGCAAGGTTACCAGTTACCATGAAAACTAGTTCAATCTTGATCCTTGTCTGTATATCCCATATAGCTTTTATAGTATGATACACTGAACGGGAGTCCTGGTGTGGCGCTGTAGGTTAATGCGCCAGAGGGCAAAGCCATTTGAATTGCAAGATCAGCAGTTTAAGCTCACCAGCTGCTCCTTGGAAACCCTATACTGGGTCTCTATAGGTCAGAATGCACTCTACAGCACTTAACAACAGCACACTGAATTGGAAGGTTGCTTCTTACTTCAAGGCCCCCTTGTTCAGTCCTAGAGAACTTGATTCACTTCTTTAATAGCTAAAACCAGAACGGGATTTATGGCTTTAATGGCTGCTTTTTTTCCAGTTCAGTTCATTTACTGCTGTGGGTCATTGTGAATTTTACAGTCAGAATAATAAGGTCCTTTAAGAGCCTTGGTGGTGCGCGGTGGACTAGGCATTGCTCTGTTTACCTATCAGCAGTTCGAAACTACCAGTGGGTCCATAGGGGAAAGATGAGGCTGTAAGGCCCCTTAAAAAGATTTATAGTCTTGGAAAGTCTATCTAGAGTCAGAATCAACTTGATGGTAGTGGGTTTGTTTCTGGTGTTTTACATAATCCAACCTGAAAAACAATTCCTCCATTGCAAACTTCAGTGATATTTTCTGTGCATGTATATATATAAGGAGACTTCAGAAAATATATGAAAAAACTAATTTCCTTTTTTTTTTGGTGAACTTTGGAAATCTCCTCATGTACAGAGACAGAGACCAAGAGAGAGAAATATGTATATATGACAAATAATGATTTCTTAAAAATTAATCATCATACATGAATATCAATGTAAATTTCGTAAATAAAACATTAATAAAATGAGTCCAATAGTATGTAAAACAGTACATAATATTTTAGAAATACAAGAATAGTTCAATATTAAGAAGTCTATTAAAATTAAATCCTACCTATTTATGGATAGTATGGTAATCTTCACAAATCATAAAACGGCATTCAATATGAGTCAACCTTCATTAGTAATGCTGTTGTTAGATGTCATTTAGTTGATCTATACTCGTAGCTGTTCTATATTATAGAGTAGAGCTGCCAACCACTTTTCTAGGTTATAATATTTATGGCTGTGTCCCGTGGAGTCGGTTCCAACTCATAGAGACCCTGTACTGGCTTTCCCAGGCTGTAAATCTTTATAGGAGCAGAACGCCTCTTCTTTCTCTCATGGAACAGCTGATAGTTTTGAACCGCTGACCTGTGGTTCGCAGCCCAATTCTTAACTACTATGCTACCAGGAGCTCTGGTAATTCTCA
>NW_006408690.1:2044126-2053944 GCF_000296735.1 Chrysochloris asiatica
ATTTGATGGCACTTTAACAACAACAATCTTTATGGGAACAAATCATCAGGTCTTTCTCCTGCAGAGTGTCTGGTTGATAACCAGTCTTTTGGTCAGCAACAGAGCACATAACTATTGTACCACCAGAGTTCCTAATAAAACTGTCTATCTATCTATCTATCTATCTATCTATCTATCTATCTATCTATCTATCATCAGTAATAGGAAAACAGTGGCTTCATAGGATAACACTGCACTGTGAGCCACAAATTGGCAGTTTGAGTCCACCAGCTGTTCTGTAGAAGAAAGATGAGGCTTTCTGATCCTGAAAAAATTTAAAGTCTCAGAAAGTGTAAGGGCCACTATGAGTCAAACCCAACTCAACAGCCCTTACCAACAACAACATATATAAACACTACTCTAGAGTCAACTATAACCAAGCCATCAAGTTGGTCCGGACTCATAGCAACCTTGTTTGTATAGCATTTTCAAGGAGCGGCTGGTGGGTTTGAACTTCCACCTTGCTATTAGAAGTCCAGTGCGTATCCTACAATGCCACAGTAAGCCTATATAGGGTTTCTAAGACTGTAAATCTTAACCTTGTGATTAGCAGCCCAACGCCTAGCTCACAGCACCACCAGGATTCAAACCCCAAATACACTGCCTATGAGTTGATTCTTACTCATAGTGACCCTATGTTGTTGGTGTTTGTGTTGTCAAGTCAAATACGACAGAGTAAAACTGCTCCTTTAGGTTTCCAAGGCGGTAAATCTTTATAGAAGACAGTCTCATATTTTTCCTTTAGAGCATATATTGTTATTGTTAATCAATGTTGTTGTTAAGTGCTGCCATGTCGGTTCTGACTCATGGTGACCCTATTTAGGGTTTCCTAGGAGTGGTTCAAATGGCTTTGCAGTGCAGCGCATTAACCCACAGCACCATACCAGGAAGACCCCCAGCGACATGGATTGGCAAAATGGCAGCATCAGTGGGCTCAAGTGAGGCAACAATTGTGAGGTTGGCCAAGGACCAGGCAGTGTTTCGTTCTGTTGGGCATAGGGTCGCTATGAATCGGTACTGACTCGATGGCACCTAAGAACAACAGGAGTGGTTGGTTGGTTTGAACTGCCTCACCTTTTGGTTAGCAGTTCTGTAATAGAGACAGACGGAAGGAGGGAGTGAGAGTCCTGGTGTAGCATTGCAAGGTAAGCACTGTACTGCTAAGTACAAGGTATGGCAGACTCAGCAGATCTTAACAACACAGAGAGAAAGAAGAGGCTTCAAAGTGTTTGTGGAAAAATGGAATTAAACGGTTATTCCAGGAATTCTTTTAAGCCCCTTGCACATACATACATACACATACACATATGTGTATAACCTTAATGGGAGTTTGAGCATACACATGCATATGCACATACACACACACTCCAACATCCTAATGATGCAAATATCTTCATCAGAGTCACAAACAATACGAAGAAGTCCACTAAATTATCACTATTACCCACCACCCAGGAATCCTGGTGTGGCACTGTGGGTTAATGTGCTCGACTGCAAAGTCGGCTTGAACCACAAGGTTGGTGATTCAAGTCCACCTGCTGCTCCTTGGAAACCCCATTCATGGTTGCTATGGATTGGAACTGACTTGATGGCACTCAACAACAATAACCCAACATCCACCCACTGACATGGAGTCAATTCTGACTCACCCTTGGTAGAGTTTCTGAGTTTCTGAGGCTATAAAATCTTAATGGAATTAGAAAGTCTCATCTTTCTGCCTCAGAGTGGTTGATGGGTTTGAATTGCCAAACTTGGGGTTGACAGTCCAGTGCTCATTGTACAGTGCCACCAGAACCCCTTTTTTCATTATCATTGATCAGAATTTTGTTGATTCACCACTTGTCTGTCAGTTTGCCATAATGTGGTACTTATGTGTTACTGTGATTCTTGAAGCTATGCCACCTGTATTTAAAAAACCAACAGGATCATTAATGGTGAACAGGTTTCAAATGAGCTTCCATACTAAGACAGACTAGGAAGAAGAAAGGACAGACTTGTGGAAAATATTCAGTAGTCTGAATATTTAGTCACTGAAAACCTTACGAGTGGCAGTGGAGCACTGTCAGCACCAGAATATTGAATATTGAAACATGATGAAGAGCACCAGAATGTTGTCAGATACAGTGCCAGAACATAAGTCTTTCAGGTTGGAAGGCACTCTAAATACGACCGGGCAAGAGCTGCCTCCTCAAAGTAGAACTGACCTTGATAATGCAAATGGAGTAAAGCTTCCAGGATCTCCATTTGCTGATGGGGCACAATTCAAAATGAGGAGAAACAGCTGCAAAAATCCATGAAAAATCAGAACATGGAATGTATGAAGTATGGACATAGGAAAATTGGAAATGGATAAAAATAAATGGAATGCATAAAAATCAGTATCCTAGGCATAAGTGAGCTGAAATGAACTGAATCTGACAACCACATGGTTTACTATGCCAGGAATGATAAATGGAAGAGGAATGGTGTTGCATTCATGATCAAAAAGAACATTTTAAGATCTGTCTTGAAGTACAATGTTGTCTGTGATAGGATAATACCCATATGCCTACAGGGAAGACCAGTTAAAACAGCTATTATTAAAACTTATGCCACAACAACTCAAGCCAGTGATGATGAAATTGAAGAATTCTACCAAATTCTTCAGTCTGAAATTGGTTAAACATGTTATCAAGATATATTGATAACTACTGGTGATTGGAATGCAAAGGTTGGAAACAAAGCGGAAGGATTGGTAGTTGAAAAATATGGCCTTGGTGATAGACACTATGCTGACGATAACATGATATATGGGACCCAATCCAGAGATGCAGCGACACCCGAGATGGAGGCAGAGATGGGAACATGGAGAAAGGGAGCAGCTGAGGACTCTACATTTGTGGAAAGAGGGGACTGAAAGCTGGCAGCCAGGAGGTAGACTTGCAGAATGTGCCCTTTGGTGGTATAAATTATTATATACGCCTGAGTGTTTTTAAAAAAAAAAACAAGAGCTAAAATGAATAGAGAGAAATACTGTTAATACTGTTGACTGATGTACAATGATGGGATTATAATCATTGTAATGAAATGAGTATATGATTTATTGAATGTAAAACTGATGATCTGCCTTATAAACTCTCACTCAATTCACAAGAAAAACTTAAAAAAACAACAACCCATGCACACATTAAAAACAAACAAACAAAAACACATTCACAAGAACAAATACCTGGAAGTAAATTCAATGAATAAATTGAACAAAATTGGTGTGCTAATAGCCAGTTCATTCCATTTGGTAAGATTTCCTGGGATTCTGAGCTGGCTGACATTATGTTCATGGTGGTAACTAGGTTTTGGTGGGAGAATTTATTCCATGAAAATTAGCAAACACTACAAATTAGGGCTTCCTCCCACTCTTGGGGAGTCCATTGTTAGGCATTTGTTGGTCCATTTGTTGGTTCTAAAGAAAACTCTAAAATATTCAAAAGTGGCACAAATTAGACTTGAACAAATGGGAAATTACTACATTTTCTTAAATAGGAAAATTCAACAGAATATAATAAAATGGTCTCTTGAATTAATTCATGAATGTTACAGGACTCAAGAAAAATATCAACAGGTATTCAAAAATCATACAAAAATGAATTATTTAGGAACATTGTGAAAGAGAAAAACAGAAAAGCCATACCAAATAAACATATCTTAAAGCTACGTTGATTAGTATAGTAAAATATTAGTTCACAAGTAAACTTGCAGGTTAGTGGAATAAAAGATAAACTCCAAATAAATCTACACATAAAAGGAAGCTTAATAAAAGTAGCATTTCATATCAATGGATAAAAGATGAATTTTTCAATAAATGGTTTTAGTCAAATTAAATAATCGCAGAACTTGTGGAAAATATCAAAATGATACTCAATGTATTATCGCTATAATAAATAAAATTTAGATGAAGCATAAATTTAAATTACAAAATAATACATTCACTAAAACAAACAAAATATTTTAAAATATAATCTCAGGTTTGAAAAGACTTTTGAAGTGTGACAAGAAATTCAGTAACATAAACATAAAAAAGAATTGCCTAAAATTATGAATAAAATTAAACATAAAATAAAGAACATCAAACAGAAAACTATATGCAGTATATATCACAAGGGTTCATTTTCTTAGAAAACTGTAAATTAATAATAAAATAAACATGTATCTCTCCTTTTACAAAGTAATTTTTATTTAAATGTTTTCACATTTAAGAATCACCTACTAATTGTTACAAAAAATTATGATGGGATTTTGATTGGGATCATGTTGAGTCTAATTGTAAGAGTATAAGCACTTGATGTGGTATCCTGGGTTAGCCCTGTAGGATAAGCACTGGACTTCAAGGCCAGTTTGAACTGCAAGGTAGGCAATTCAAACCTCTAGTCACTTCTCAGAAACCCTATACAGGATCGCGATGAATCCGAACTGACTCAATATCACTAAACAACAACAACAACAACAACAACAACGTGTCTGGTTTCCTATAATCTTCATAAATCTAGTGGAGTTTTCTGTTTTGTTCTTTTTTGGGTTTGTTTTGTTAGATTTCTAGACTTTCTACATACACAGTTTTCCTATGCCTGCTGTCTATCTAGTGTTCTTTGTTGTATAGACTAGAAGCTCCAGTTCAATATTAAATTTATGTAGTAAAAGCTGACTTCCTTGCCTTGTTCTTAGTCTTAGAGAGAGAATTCAGTCAATATTTCCACTTTAAGTATGTTTTATTATGTATTGTGTTGAATTTTGCTAAGTGGTGTTTTGGGTTTTGTTGCATACACTGAGATAACAATATGATTTTTCTTATTTTGTTAATGTGATGAAATACAAGGATTGATTTTTAAATATTAAATTAATTTTGCATTCTTGGAATATGACCTACTAGGTTGTTGTGCTATATTGTTGTATATATTATTTGCATCACTAATATCTTCTTAAGGATATTTGTATTTTTAACTCTTGTTGGTCTGTACTTTTCATTTGTATTATTCTTGTGAGGTTTGGTATCATTGCTATGCTAGACTTATAACATGAGTTGGCAAATGTTTCCTCCTCTTCTGTTTTCTGGAATCTTATCTAAGATTGGTATTATTTTCCTCAAATATTGGCCAAAATTCACCATTCAAGTCATAAGGGCCAGCACCAGTAGTTGCCTGGTGGGAAGATTTTTTTTTTTTTAAGCTTATAAGGAGCTCTGGTAGCGTAGTGGTTACGAATTGGGCTGCGAACCTTAAGGTCAGCAGTTCGAAACTACCAGCCGCTCCGCGGGAGAAAGATGAGGCTTTCTACTCCCGTAAAGATTTACACCCTTGGAAACCCTGTACAGGGTCGCTATGGGTCGGAATCGACTCGACGGCACTTCACAATCAAAATCAATCAATTGTGCATTGAGTGATAATGTACATGGGAGAACATCGATTTTGCACTCATCCTATCATATTTCGTCTCATTGCAATGATTACAATCCCCCCCCCACGCATCATCATTCAATAGCATTTGCTTCTATTCCCTCTGTTGTTTTTGTTTTTTTTTCTTTTTGATGTACACACAAAGTCAAGAATATATAATCATTTAAACAACCAAATGGCACATTTTGCAAGCCTGTCTCCTGGCTGCCAGCACATAAGCTTTCTCTTTTCATCAGTCTGGAGTCCTCAGTTGCTCTGTTTCTCCATGCCATAATCTCTGCCTCCATCTCTGGTGTCACTGCTTCTCTGGATAGGGTTCCACATTCTGTTCATGCTTTTCTCCCTTGATGGTCCTAGGGTCATCTGTTCCTGGACTGTAAGATTAACTACTCCCCCATAAATACAAAACTTCTACCTTTATAGTTGTGACAGTCACAATTAGTCATGTTAACAATTACTCATTATTGAATCATATGATTCTTATTCCCATCTCCTTCCACCAGACCTGTCTAGACAAGATGGTAACTATTCAGTGGGTATGCTACCTTCCCTAGCACTAAAACTAAACTCCCTCTTGAAAACTTGTAAGCCATCCACTTCATGCCTTTTTACCTCCCCCGCCCCCATTTTAGGTAGCCAATGTCTAAGTTGCCCATCCCTATCAACCCTGTGTACAGAGGGGATAGTTTTGGTCCTTTATATGAAGATGCCTTCCCTCACAGTTGGAGAAGATTTTTAAGTTGTGAGTTCAATTTCATTAACAGATACTAAGCTATATGTCTTTTCTATCTTCTGTGTCAATTTCTGGTGAGTTGTAGTTTTTAAGCAGTGTATCTGTTTCATCTAAATTTTCCAATTTATTGACCTAAAATTGTTCATAATATTCCTTTATTTTTTCTTTTTATGTCTAAAAGATACCGTGTGTCCTTTCTTTCGTTTCTAATATTGACAATTTGTATCCCTTCCCCTTTTTTTTCTTTATCTACCTATAATAGAGGGCCCTGGTGTGGTGCAGTGGATTAATGAGCTGGACTGCAAAGTCAGTTTGAACCACAGAATTGGTGGTTCAGGCTTACCAGTCGTTCCTCAGAAATCCTATACAAGATTTCTATGATTGGAACCAATTCAACAACACTTAATAACAACGACCTAGATAAAGCATTATAAATTTTATTTTACCTTTTCAAAGATTATTTGGTCTTTGCTGATTTCTTTATTGTTTTGATTATTTCAGCCACTTTCACTATCGTTTTTAATAATTTGCTATTTTTTAGTCTATTAAAATTCAAATTTAGATCATTTATTTTAGATCTTTTTTCCCATACTGTTTTTTGTTCTTTATTGGAATTTTTATGGTTGTTTATAGAGCAAATTCTCCAGAAAATTCCTGTATCTTAAAAACAGTATCCCTTTCTTTCAGAATAAACCCAAATAAATTCACTGCCATAGAGTCAATTCACCCTAATATAGGGTTCCAGTGCTACACATTTTTTTGGAAACAGAAAGCTTCACCTTTCTCCTGCAGAGCAGCTGGTGGGTTTAAACTGCCAACTTTGAGGTTAGCAGTCCCATGCTTATCCTCCAATCTGCCTTCTTCCTTCTCTCTCTTGCAGAGGTCACCTTCCTCTTCCTAACCCTGAATAAAAGTCTTTAGACGGGCAATCTGGTGTGCGGTGTGGTTAATGAGCAGCCGGGTTGGGTTTTTTTTTCCGCTTTCATTGGTTCCTTTTCTTACATAATTGTTATTAAATGCTTTGGAGTCAATTCTGAATCATAATGACTCTGTATAGGATTTCTGAGAAGTGGCTGATGATTTTGAATTGCTGACCTTGTAGTCCAGTGCTTATCTTACAGCACTATCATATATATGTAATTGTTGGGTCTTGAGTATACTTACAAAGTAAAGCGATTGTTTGAAAAGGTTTACTGAATAGTTTTAAATCAAGAAAGGTGTGTACTAGGTTTATATTCTTTCATTATACTTATTCAATCTGCATACTAAGAAAATCATTTGAGACGCTGCATTATATGAAGAACAATGTGGCATCGGGATTGGAGGAAGACTCATTAGCAATCTGTGATATACAGATGATACGACCTTGGTTGCTGGAAGTGAAGAGGAATTTTAAAATACTTATTAATGAAGACAAAGATCACAGCCTTCAGTATGAATTGCACCTCAATATAAAGAAAACAAAAATCTTCACAACTGGGCCAATAAATAGCATCAGGAAAAACGGTGAAAAGATTGAAGCTGTCAAAGACTTCATTTTGCTTGGATCCATCATCAACAGTCATGGAAGCAACAGTCAAGAAATCAAAGGCTGTGTTATTACATTCATCAGATCTGCTGCAAAGTGCTCTTTAAAGTGTTAAAGGGCAAAGATATCAGTTTGAGGACTGAGGAGCACCTGACCATAGCCACAGTATATTAAATCACCTAACATGCATGTTAATGTTGGGCAATGAATAAGGAAGATCGTTGAAGAATAATCAATGTATTTGAATTATAGTTTTGGAAAAATATTAAAATGTATGTGGACTGCCAGAAGAGCCAAGGGATTTGTCTTGGAAGAAGTGCAGCCAGAATGCTCCTTAGAAGTGAGGATGACAAGACTTCATCTTTTATACTTCGAACATGTGATCAGAAGGAACCAGTCGCTGGAGAAGGACACCATGCTCAGTAAAGGGGAGGGTTAGACAAAAAGGAGAAGACACCCCCACCTCAATGAGATGGATTGACACAGTGACAGCAATACCAATTGTGAGGATGGCTCAGGACTCAATAGCACCTAACAACAACAGCAACAGTATATGTATAGTCTTTCTATTTGTGGCTATAATTGCAACTAAAAAAATTTATCTCTGCATGACAGACCTAGTCCAAAGAAATCTGTATATCTTTCTCTAATAATAATGGTTAACATTTAGTGAGCACTAACTATGTAGTTGGAACTCTTCTAAATATTTTACCCATTTAGTTCTGTGAGGTCTGAAGTGCTATTCTCAGTGTATGGGTGATAAAACTGAGGATGCCATGAGGTAAGTTACTTTACTCAATTCACACAGACAATAACAAAGGCATGATTTGAATCAGACATTTGGGTTCCAATGCTTGTGCTGTTAACATTTATGTCTTGTTTTCTAATGTGTCTCTGCTCTTCGTACTTAAGAAATGTTTCTTGAAGTCTGTAGTTACCCAAAGCTTGCCACTGTAATTCTTGACAGTTAAGAATCACCATAATTTTATGTTTGTTAAAGGACCGCTAGCAATAATAAGACAGGTGTCATTCAATTTTCAATTTTCCCTGCTCAATAATCTTCAAGTAGATTTCAGTTGCTTAGTAGATCAAGTGAACAATCTGCCTGGGATTTGGTGCAATATGGAACTATCCTACCTTTGCGTGTGCTATACTGATTTCTGGAGATGCTATTTTCCAGCTTCAACTATTACAGTTCTGCCCATCCATTAAACTCAGCTTCTGATGCCACCTTCTTCATGAAATCTTTCTCAATCTCCACATCCATAAATCACTGCTTCTTTCATTGAGCCTTCAAAAATTATTCATCCTCATTTTTTGGTACTTACTTTATTTTGCCGAGTTAAAGATCTAAAATGTTACATACAATTTTTGATTGGATCTTAGAACTGCATTTAAAAAGTATCAAAGCTGAATTCTGAATTAGTTTTACCATCATAAATTCCAAAATATGGCTATCATTAGTAAATGGCAGGCAAGGAAACCTAACAATATATTCCAGAACAAAGCCAGTGTTAGAGTCACTATTAGAAATATGTGGCGTCAATTGCTTTTGTGAGCTTCTAAAAATACCAGGAAACCCATTTTACTCATAGTTATATTTAGTAAATTTGAAGTACAGCCAGAGTACTCCTTGAAAGCCAGGATAGCCAGACTTCATCCCTCATACTTCGGACATGTTGTGAGAAGGGACCAGTCCCTGGAGAAAGTTTATGTGGAGAGTTAGAGAAAAAGAGGAAGACCCCCAACAAGATGGATTGGCACAGTGGCGGAAGTGATGGGCTCAGGTGTAGCAATGATTGTGAGATTGGCACAGGATCAGACAATGTTTCATTCTTTCGTGCAAAGAGTCGCTATGAGTTGGAACCAACTCGATGGCACCTAACAACAACAAGTTTGATATCAGGCATGGTAGAGCTATTTTTCTACTTCTCTAATATTTTCTTTCTTATAAAAATTCACAAACAATAGTGTATTCATTATTGTCTTTAGTTTCTCTCAGTTTGAAGAGAAAATTATTATGATACAAATGTTATTTTGACAGCCAATAGCTGGATGAACACTACTTTAAAATCAATAGACTTTTTTTTTT
>NW_006408690.1:2055335-2056984 GCF_000296735.1 Chrysochloris asiatica
ACGTTGTAGCCCCATTTTAGGTGTTCCAATCATTTATAGGCAGAAGACGGACTCACAAACTTTCTATGGTGACACTTTTCGCTATTCCTTTCTCTCCCCCTCCAGTGTCTATTTTATAATATAATGCAAGGAAAACCAAGTAAAATCAATAGACTTTTAATAAGCTTTTCTAACAATAGCACAAAGTCGTATTTTTCCTCTTAAAGGAACCTATTTAGTATCTGCATTGTGGTCACTAAGAGGCTTCTAGTTACCTGGCTTAAAAGTTACAAGTAAAATATTTAAATTGATAACTGATGCTATGCTCCTTAAAAGAAATAAAATAGATTTCCTCAAGATCTGGTCAATAAAATTACGATTAGCTAATCCCTGTGTACCATATTCCTGTTAAAGAAATAATTTGAGTTATGCCAAACTCTCTCAAATTTCTATCCTTATTTTCTCATTTCACATGTAGACATGCTCTCAGGAATGCATGCTGATCTACTATGTTTGCTTTCCATTTTTATAACCTAATAAGCAGACAAACAAAGTGGAAGCTGCTGGTGATTTTGAAGACACAGCAAATAATAAACAGGAAAAGCCATATGTAATTACTATTGTCAAGTTAGAAGGTATGCAGGGTCATGATGGCCTAGACTATTTCAAGTCCTGAAAACTGCTGCTTTCCACCAACTATGGGACACTTCTTCTCTGTCCTATAGATACGGTCACTATGAGTAGGAATGAATCTTCATTGGGTTTACCCTTCCTTTAAAAAGGAGTCTCTGGGTGATGAAAATGATTAAACACTCGACTGTTAGCTGAAAGTTTCAGCTTTTACGCATTTCAAACTCACCCAGATGGATGGACAGACCTAGTGATGTGTTTCTGAAAGATTCCAGATTGGGAATACCATGGAGCAGTTCTACTCTGCACACAGGGTCATCATGAATCAAAACTGATCAGGTCAAATAACAACAATCCTTCCTTTGGAGGTACAAGGATTAACTGTGAGCTATCCCAACTTTGGGGGCTTCTAGGAGGTACAGAGATTGTATATACTTTGTCATGCATTGCTGTTGAGTCAGCCTCTGACTCATGGCCGCCCCATAGACAACCAAAGGGAATTCTGCCAGGTCCTGAACAATCCCTGTTATCAGTGTGGATCAGACTTCAATGGCTGATTTTTGGAAGTCGATCTCTGGGCCTTTTTCCTAGTCCTTATTAGTCTAGAAACTCTGCTGAAACCCATTCGATGCCATAGCAACACTTTGTCTCTATGGAGTTGGCACTTGAGATGCACTGACCAGAAATCAAATACAGTTCTCTAGCATGGAAGGCAAGACTTCTTCTACTGAGTCATCACTATTTCCAATTATTAGACCTTGCTGTTGTTATTTGCTTTGAGTTGATTTTGACTCATTTGTGTGGATTAGAGCTGTTGAGTAAGAGTTTTAAGGCTGTGATCTTTCACCCCCAACCTTCTGGCTAGTCGTCAAGAATTTTATAATCATCAAGGGGTTGATCCTCTACTCTCTAACATGTACGTGACTCAGTAGGCCATTTAAGGTAGTTTCCACTCACAGATCACCAGGTCCAGACTGCTGGATGTAAGTAACAAAGTGGTAGTTGTGGTTGTGCCGTGGAGTCAGTTCCGACTCATAGCG
>NW_006408690.1:2058099-2063540 GCF_000296735.1 Chrysochloris asiatica
CCGTCAGGTATCCTCTCCTCGTGAACTGAACCCCAATGTCGAGGCGGGTCCCCGACACTACTCAGAATTACCATAGTGTTAAGGCAATTTAATAAAGGTGCACTGCTTGTTTTACCATGCCACATAAATGCAAGTTTGTTTTTCTTCCTTTCTCTTTTTAGTTTTAAAGGTATTTGATTTTTATTTCATATTGTCAGTTTCTCCCAGAATTTTGGATTTTAAAATAAACATTAAAAAAAAGTCCCTTTTATTGTTGTTAGTTTCTGTCAAGTCGATTCTGGCTCATGGCTACCCCATGTATGCAGAGTAGAAGTGCTACATAGTGTTTTCAAGGTTGTGATCTCTTGGAAGCATTGACAGGTATGTCTTCTGAGGTATAACTAGTGGGGTCAAACTGTCAACCCTTTCGCTAGTAGTTGGCCAGTTAACTATTTGTACTACCCAGAGACTCTGAAGTCTCTTATCAACCACTTTCAGTTCAATCCCCATCCTTTCTTCCCAAGCCAACAACCATCACAAATTGCTTTTGATCCTCCTTGCTAATGGTATTAAAGAAGAAACATTCACCAGATTAGTATTAGTATATGCAATGCCAGAAACTTTGTTGATCTACTCTAGGAAAGATACCACATCTGGTATGGCAGCTATTATTAAAACTAAATCCTGGCTAAGATTAAGATAGTCCATCACTACCATGATGTTTGTAGATTTTACAGATGTCAGGCAGGTACATTGGATGGGGATGTGACAGGAACTAGCACCCCAGCTTACTTCAAGTTGCTGATAGAAGAATTAATCCCTGAAATTCTTTCAGAAATGTAATGTTACATTTGATTTATTGTTCTGTTAAGGAGTGGATTACTTTAGGGACTGCCACTTGGTCCATCCTACCATAATGGTCCACAGTTCATAGATCAGGGAATTTATTAAAAGTATACGGATTGATAAATATAGCTAAACCAATTTTATATTCAGGAAATAAAGAAATAGCCATATACATGTGTCTACATACATTCAACCCACTGTAAGATTAATTTGGCCTAAACTCTATTTAGCATCTAGCCTCCAGAGTACTTTAGGGTTTGTTGTTGTTGTTAGGTGCCATCGAATCGGAACCGACTCATAGCAACCCCATGCACAGCAGAACGAAACAATGTCTGATCCTGGGCCAACCTCACTACCACTGACACACTTGAGTCCATCAATGATGCCACCTGGCCAATCCATCTCGTTAGGGGTCTTCAGGGTAGCATGGTGCTATTTTGGGTTCATTGAATTGGTGTCAGCTAGGACTCCTAGAGAAGTCTAAGTATTTTCTTTTTCCAAGTGCTCAGTTAGTCTAGTAAATAGTTGCAAGTCTTTTCAGGAAATACATGAAGGAATATTTACTGCATAAATCTGTTATGGAATTGAAGACTTTTTCTTTAGTAACCTCCAGCCTCTCCTTCTATCAATGGTCTATGAAACAACTTAATCTGGAAAGTGAAAGCAGTAATATGGTTTTCCATTATAGTTACTGGCACTTGCCTTCTGCTGGCTAACTCTTGACATTTTATGATTGAGCAAATTGAGTGACACTCTAGTAGGCTGTCCGTTTCTCTGAGGAGCACCATGTTCCATGAGCCATCACTATAGTACCCTGGAACTCTGAACTAGTTGCTGGAGTCAATCAATAAAGATGATCACAGTTTTGTGTGTCTACTTGTCTGGACCATAATTCCCAGTGATGTGCCAGTAATGTAATAACGTAGTTTCACAGTTACATATGAAGTAATTATTACCTCTGATATGATTTGATGTGATCAGTCAATGAAAGATGATTAGGGTTGGATGCAATACTCTCTCTTCATACAACCTTATACCCAACTGGTAGATTCAAACTACTGACCTGTAGTTAGCAGCTCATAATCTACTATCCTACCAGGGCTCCTTATTTCAGTATATAAAGGTAAATTTATAGTCTTGAATGGATTTGCTTTAAAAAATAGACAAAAACTGAGAAATAAATAAGCCAGTCAACTAAGAAAGTATGGTAAGAATCTAAAATAAATTAGATTTTTTTACAAATTAAATAAATTAGAAAGAAGAAAACAACAAATACAGAAATCCATTTTTTAAAAAAGCAACAACAACCAACCTATCTTCCAATTTAATTGTCTAAATTAAACCTGAGGTTTCTTGTGAGGAGGCTTCATTTCCCTAGTTTACTCTGCAAGTGTATGTAAGTGGGAATGAAGTGGGTAGAAGTAGGGAATCAATTGCTAGTGAATGGTTGATTGATTTTTTTAGGAAAGTTTTAAAATGGCAAATGAACTTTTTTCAATAATAGACTATGCTTATATAGCTCTTTGACTGAAAGTTCATTAACAGTCTGGCTCCTGGTCTCTGCATGTGTCTCTGTAGCTGTGAAGGTCTTGTGGAGGTCCCATCTGAACACAATCATCACTTATCCTAACTCAGCATTGACGCTCTTTGGTAGAAACACAGGTGTTATCTCTCAGTTGTGAGGTGGCCCCGCTGCATTAGCAGCAACCTTTATTTTCTAGAATTGACAAAGGAGAAATGTTACTCATGCTGGCAGATTGGAGTCAGTGGGGTCTGTTGGCTAGGAGCTTGCTGATGTATCTGACACATTCTGCAGACTTTTACAACTCTAAGAAATATTGCAGTGAGAGGGAACCCTCTTCTCACTTGGCAGGTGTTTTGGCAAATAATTTTTCTGCTCCTAATCGGAAGAAAACCTGTAATAGGGGTTAGTAAATAATTGACACGTTGAGTCCCTGCAGATGAAACAAATCAACTGCAACTAGAAATTTCTTTTTAACTTATTTATTGAAATTAATTTTTGAAAAGTAAGATCAGTTCAGTCTTTCAGAATCACAGTTTAAATGCATAGCATTAGCCTTTCTATCTTGGGCATAAGCCAATAACTGGTATAATCTAATAGTAAAACATATAATGATGGAAAAAATTGCAACTCCTGATGTGGTACTGTAGAATCAGCACTGGACTATGAGCCACAAGGTAAGCAGTTCAATCCCACCAGCTCCTCCTGAGAAACCCTATACAGGGTCATTATGAGTAAAAACTGACTCAAGAGTACTTAAGGACAAAAACACTTGAAAAACATTGATATGAAAAATGCTCTACTGTCTATATTTTTACAATAAAAAAGTAGATTATAGTCCAAGAAAATATACCTTCAAGTTGAAACAACATTTAATGCTTATTCGTTTGACTTTTGATAAATGCTATGATTACACTGTTTACAATATGCTTTTTAATTATGGCATGTCTGCCAGGATGAATCTTTATCTTGGAGGTACCTTTTTAAGATAAAGAACAATGTGACCTTTGAAAAGCTGAATGTTAATATTTTATTTATTAATCCTAAATTAATTGAGACTTAAATTGTTAAAACACAGTTAAAATCAACTAATAATAGCAATATGTGTCTTTTTCACTAGGGTCTAGACATTTGATGAGCTTTTCTAAAACAAATTCATGTTTCCTAATCATTTATTACACCCTTGGAAACCCTGTTTGCCCCATTTTGCTACTATATTTGAATTTTTTCAGGTATTTTCATTAGAGAAAGTCAGTTGCATACCTGATCACCTGCAATTGATTGGCTTCTCTCTGCTTTGTTTGTTTTTATTGATGGCTTTTGGATCAGTTGTTGTTGTAGTTTTTTGGGGTTTTTTTTTTTTCCACTTTCATTTTCTTCTCTCTAATTTATTTAGATTTATTATGCTTTTAACTTATTGAAACTGGTGTCTACATTCTCAGTGTTTGTAAATACTCCTTGTATTCTCAAAACCTATAAAAAATATTCTCTACCTAAGACTGTAGAAAGAGTTCTAACTTATTTAGGAGCTAAGATTAGGTACCATCATTCACCTGTCAGTTTATCATACTGTGGTGGTTTGCATGTTGCTGTGATTCTGAAAGATATGCCACAGGTATTTTAGATACCAATAGGGTCACCCGTGGTGGACAGGTTTCAGCTGAGCTTCCAACTGAAGACAGACTAGGAAGAAGGAGAAACAGATAACTTTTGAATATTTAGTCACTGAAAACCTTATGAATAACAGTAGAACACTATCAGCACCAGAATATTGATTGTTGAAACATGATGAAGAATACCAGAATATTGTCAGATATAGTGCCAGATGAGGAGCCCCTCAGATTGGAATATACTCAAAATGTGACTGAGGAAGAGCTGCCTCCTCAAAATAGAGTTGACTATGAAGAAATGAATAAAGCCCTTGGGACTTTCATTTGCTTATGGGGCACAATTCAAAATGAAGAGAAACAGCTGCAAACATTGATTAATAACTGGAATATAGATTGTATAAAGTATGAATCTAGGAACAATGGAAATTGTAAAAAATGAAATGGAACACATAAACATTGATATCCTAGACATAAGTGAGCTGAAATGGACTAGTATTGGCCATTTTGAATCTGACAATCACATGGTTTACTATGTCAGGAATGACAAATTGAAGAGGAATTGTGTCACATTCATCACCCAAAAGAGTAAGCACAGGGAACTAAATTCTGCAATCTAATATACGTGATGTGTCTGTTTTTGTGGTTTTGCAAGGACAGCCATTAAAAACAAGTACTGAACAAAACTAAACTCAGAACCAAATATATGAATCATGGAACCACAAAGTGATATATTTTTAAAATTAGCATATTATATAAAACTTTTTATTTACCATTAATTTTTCATAGCTCTGTAACATGACTTACTTTATCTTTATGTCATCTTTCAAATTTTTCTATTTTTGTGTATTTTATAATGTATGTATTATTAGTATAGTAGCACATGTGAAGGGGGTTCAAAAAGTAGGTGAAAACCTTCCACTATCTTTTAATTTCATTTTCCAACCAACTTTTTGAAGTTCCCTCATACATACAATTTATAAATATACATATATTGGGATACTTGTTTTAAAAACTTCAATAATACAAGTACTACTACATTGTACACCTAGGGGTCATACCATTATTCAAAAATGTTTTCCTAATACAGTAAATGGCATATATTAAATATCGAACAATTTTTTTTTTACTAAAAACCAGTTTTCTTTCAAAAGGATAAAATGAAAAATATATTTTAAAATCCCCCCAAAAAAGAACATATCAAGATCTGCTCTGAAGCACAACGCTGTCTGTGAAAGGATAATATCTATTCTCCTACAAGGACGATCTATACTCCTACAAGGTAATAACACCACTATTATTCAAATTACACACCAACCACTAAAACCAGTGATGATAAAATTGAAGAATTCTACCAACTTCTTCAGTCTGAAATTGATCAAATGTGCAATCAGGATGTATTGATAGTTACTGGCAATTAGAATGCAAAGATTGGAAACAAAGAGAAAGGATCAGTAGTTGGAAAATATGGCCTTGGTGATAGAAAT
>NW_006408690.1:2065295-2067520 GCF_000296735.1 Chrysochloris asiatica
AGCAGGATAGGTCCCACAGGGGTTCTGGGAGGCTGGGTGGGGCTCTAGCTTGTTATGACGTGTGGGCGGGGTCAGCGGGGTGCAGGCGCGCTGTGTGAGGCCGAGGAAACAATCCCGTGGGGAAGCCTGGCGGGCCTGGTGGATGGAGTTGGGTTGTGAGCGATCAATCAGGTGGTGTGGGGCTAGGCTAGCAGTGGGTCCTGTGGGCAGGGCAGCACTTGTGCGAGGTCCTGCAAGCAGTGTGGTGGTTGTGGGGGGTGTTTGGGCGGCCCATGTGGGGCTCTAGCTTGTTATGGCGCATGGGTGGGGTCAGCGGGTTGTGTGTGCGCGCTCTGAAGGTTAGGGCACGCTCCGGTGGGTGCTCGCGGTCTGCTCTGGTCCGGGTCTGGGAAGGCGGGGGAGCAGGGATCGAGGGGGTAATGGGGCAGGTGAGCACGGTTCAATTGGGCGGGGTAGAGGCCACTTGGCCGGGCAGACACAGTCCTTGCCTGATGACGTCAGAGAGTTGCCGGTTTTTTTTTCCTTTTTTTGTTTTCCTCCTCTCTTTGTTGACTGATTATTCTCTGCCCACTGCAAGTGCCGAAATTACATGGTGGGGCAGATGACCCTCCCTTTCTCTTCCTCTTGTCTCCAGTGGCTCCCCCTGTTCAATAATTACTGAAAGCGCCGCTTTCGGTGCGAGTTGGTTACAGCCCCGCCCACCAACCTCAAAGGAGTTGGGGCTGTGCTGCACGCAGCGGCGGGTGCAAGTTTAAAAAGCCACTAGTTACTCAGTATTGTGATTTTTAAAAAAAAAACTAGTTTAAGATTTTGAAGTACTGAGTGTGGGTTCACCACAGGAAGGTTTCTTTCGTGAGTTCCCCTCTCTGGAACCCGGAGCCTCACTCACCCGTGCCATCTGGCCATCTGGCAAACCGGAAGTCCCTGACCCTCCACTTTGCAAGAATGATTTCCTCTTCCAGGGATTAGTCCTTCCTAACATGTTTAAAATATGAGAGAAAATCTCACTACTCTGCTTTCTAAGGAACATTCTGACTGTACTTCTTCAAGAAAGATTTGTTTGGTCTCTGGCATGGGACTTTCAATATTTTTCTCAAACACCATAATTCAAATGCATCAATTCTACAGTCTTCCTTTTTCATTGTCTAACTTTCCCATGCATACCAGCTATGAGATTATTGGGATTTGAGTATAAAGTTTCATTTCTCTAAAGGGATGTGGAAAAATAATATGACACAGTGTTTCCATTTGTTAAATCTGGGGAAGAAAGGATGCTTGTATATTTATTATATGTATAGTTTCTGTATTTTAACGATTTCATTAAATAAAATAGAAAATAAAATGGAATATGTTGATTAAAATTATAGTATTTTTTAGATAATTTAAGCAATGAATTCTTTAAATTATACTACAGGCTCTTATTTTATAAACTTAAATATAGTAATTGATTGTTGAAACTCAATTGAATCAACCCCATGGCATTAAAAAAAAAAAAAAAAATCTTTTCATTTTGATTTGGATGTAGATTTGCAGAGTAATTGGATTTCCCCTCAACAATTCATATACATTTTGTTTTGTGACATTGATTATGACCCCCACAGTGAAATAGCGTCCTTCATCCTGCATTGACCATTCCCATTTCTCCTTCTTTTCTATCCTTCCCTGTCTTCTATCTTCTATCCCTGTATAAATCCTGCCCTTTTGATCTTGTATATTTGATTTTTCTAAGTGGTGCTTTCCTTCTTGGTATTATTGTTCA
Source organism: Chrysochloris asiatica (assembly GCF_000296735.1). Classification (NCBI taxonomy): domain Eukaryota; kingdom Metazoa; phylum Chordata; class Mammalia; order Afrosoricida; family Chrysochloridae; genus Chrysochloris; species Chrysochloris asiatica. The sequence continues at coordinate 2,067,055 of NW_006408690.1, forward strand.
CCTTATGTTGTTTGTTGTTTGTTGTTAAGTACTGTCAAGTTGACCATAGTGTCCAAAGTGTAAGAGATGAAGTTTGGCCATCCTGACCTCCAAGGAACTCTGGCTGCACTTCTTCTAAAATGGATCTATTGGTTTTTTTGGCAGCCCATGGCACTTTCAATATTCTCCTCCAATACCATAACTCAAAAGCATCAATTCTTCTATGGTCTTTCTTATTCACTGTCCAGCTTTCACATGCATATGAGGTTACTGAAAATACCATGGCTTGCGTCAGTTGCATCTTAGTCCTCAAGCTGAAATATTTGCTTTTCAACACTTTTAAAAGGTCTTGTGCAGCAGATTTGCCTAATGCAATACGTCATTTGATTTCTTGACTGCTGCTTCTGTATGTTGATAGTTGGTCCTAAAAGAATGAAGTCCTTGAGAACTTCAATCTTTTCTCCGTTGATAAGAATGTTGTTTATTG
>NW_006408690.1:2068311-2089223 GCF_000296735.1 Chrysochloris asiatica
AACCCACTAAGCCATCAGGACTCCTAATGTGTGTATTACATACCCAGAAAAACCCACCAAGTAGTCACAGCAGCTCAGCTGCTACCTGAAAGGTCAATTGTTTTAATCCCCCTGGCTACTCAGTAGAATAAAGATGTGACAGTCTGCTACCATAAAGATTAGGAAACCTGCAAGGCAGATCTATTTGGTTCCATAGGGTCTCTATGAGTAAGAATTGACATAATACAACAGTTGTTTTGTTTTTTTAACAGTTCACTGAGTTGTCAGTTGAGGAAAGGGTCTTGACTTCCCATTAAAACCTGCATCCCTAAAATAAAATTACCCTAGGAAGAATATCTGGCATGGCTGTTGAAGGTTTAAAGTACAGACAATGGCCTATTTTAGAAATAGCAAGTTCATTGGCTCATGGAAGAATTACAGACAAGCCTGCTGGCTCAGAAAGATTAGTTGTGATGACGTGTTGACTCTTATGTCCTTTCTCAATTAAAACCCACTGACATGGAGTCAATTCTGACTCAAAGCAATCTATGTAGGGTTTCTGGGGCTGTAAACCTTTATGAGAGCAAAAAGCCTCTTCTTTCTCCCTCATAGCGGCTGGCTGATTTGAACTGCTGGCTCACTATGAAACCAGAGCTCCTCTGTTTCAATTATAAGCCATTCTACAACACTGCTATTGTTAAATCTTCTTGAAAACTGCCTGTCCAATTGTTCTGTATAACAAAAAACAGTTAAATACATTCTGGTTCTTTACATACGTGGAATCTCTACATTGGATACAGTGTCAGGAGGGACCAGTCCCTAGAGAAGGACATCATGCTTGGAAAAGTGGAGGATCAGTGAAAAATAGGAGGACCCCAACAAGATGGGCTGATACCGTGGCTGCAGCAATGGGCTCAAACACAACAATCGTGAGGATGGAGCAGGACTGACTGGGCAGTGCTTCATTCTGTCATACATACATAGGGTCACTATGAGCCAGAACCGATTTGATGGCACCTAACAATGACAACAATGGTTTTGGACCTCCAAATCTTTAAAATAGAGAGAAAAATAATGTCACTGTTTCATATAAGCGAATGAAATAAAAGCAAGAAGTTTGTGGGCAGTTATGGACACAACACTTTAGGATGTGTACTGGAAGCTCAGCTGAAACCTGTCCACCATGTGTGACCCCGTAGGTGTTTAAAACATCAGTGGCATAATTTCCAGTATCACAGAAAGCCACCACAGTACAACAAACTGATAGACGAGTGGCAGATGCTGTGTACAGTGCCTCCTAATAGAAAGGTTTTATCATTAACTGTGTGGGTTGGGGAGTCCTGGTGTGGTACTGTGGCATAATGCACTGGACCGCAAGGTTGGCTTGAATTACAAGGTCAGTGGTTGAAACTCACTGCATGCTCCACAGAAACCCTATACAGGGTGGTTATGACTTAGAACCAACTTGGTGGCACTTAATAACAATAACATGTGGGTCGGATGCACCCGCAATGGTAGGATTAGCTCACAAGGGGCATTAATAGCTGATACCACACCAAATAGGTTTCTGATCTCTAAGCTTTAATTTATTTCCCAAGAGCAACTTAATTTGTACTGCTTAAAAACTCTCACTCTCCAAGCAGTGAAATCACCCTCAGCTCAAACCCTAGAGAATGTTTCTCTGCATGACAAGCAGATATTTGAACCAAGCTGTCTGCCCAACAACAGATGCAGATGGCAGTGCAATGGAATCTGGAAGCTCAGATGTGCAGTGCTGAAAGTGATGTGAATCTGGCCTTTTTGCAAGATCCAGATTGTGTTATTTGGGTCTGAATGAGCTTGTTTGTGTGTAGCAGTCAGCCAAAATCTCTCCGTGGTGAATTCTGAAGGAAAATACCAGACTTGTGTCTGTGGTGTAGCTAAGAACACTCCTTCTGTTTAGCTGAAGGACACTTAAGGAGAGTTATTGTCTGTGTGGCTTAATTGGATTTTTTTCTTTTTAAGAAGCTGAGAGTTGAATAGCCATGACAAAACAAACAAACAAAAAGCAATTGTTAAGATTCCATTTGAAGCCAAAGCCATTATTTCTACCAATCATCGATTCCTGTTTTGTGTACGATAAACATCCATGGGATCATATAATCTGCAGTTTGGAAGGATCTTAAGTGTCATTTGGTATCATTCTCAGTAACTGGAGGGACCACTTTTTCATATATCTTCTCTCACAGTAAAAAGGCTGAAAATCAGGCCAGTTCCCCAGCTCTCTCGTCTCTCTTTATTGTTCCTGTCTCTCAGTCTCTAGCTTTGTCTTTCATACACACACACATGCATGTAGTTTTCTGCCTCTGATTAATGTGATATAATTCATTGTGCTTAAATAACAAAGACAAAGATTTATTTCCCTTTCTTTCTGTCTTTTATTTTACACAATAGTTCTTTAAATATCACAGTATATTTATTTACTTTTTTCAAGCTCAATGTGTTTATTGCTTGTTGTGTGCTGTCGAGTTGATTCTGATTCTTTAGAACAGAATGACCCTAGAGAACATAGTCAAACTGCCCCATAGGACCTCTTAGGTGCCACCTTCATAGGATCTGAATACCTGGTCTTTTCTCCTGTGGAGTGGCTGGTGTATTCAAACTACCAGCCTTTTGGTTAGCAGCTGAGTGTTTAACAATTATACCACCAGAGTTCTTTTTAGGTCAAACAAACATTTCATTACAGCTTGGTTACCATGCCTTCACCATCTCAGAATTCTCTGGATACACTCTGATGAGAGAAGGAAAACAGTCTTTAACTGATATTATTTCAATATTTTTAAAAGGCTTAGGATAAAAATTATATTAGTACAAATAGTGACAGTACATTTGATAGAAGCTTAGATTCTGTACATACCGGGGGGCTCAAAAAAGTTCATGGAAAATGGAATTAAAAGATTATGGATCCTATAATTGATTGAATACCTAAAAGGAGTTCTAGAACTTGCCCAGTAAAATAGGCTTCTTGCGGAGCCTCTGTAGTGTATAAGACCTTAGGTAGAACCCTGAGCTCCATCCAGAGCCTTCTGAGGTGGGATATTCCCACTTGAAACACAAGCAGATCAACCTGGAGCGGCTAGAAGAACAGAAGAAACTTCTTGAAAGACCAGCAGGAAAGATTCAAAACAAAAATGGCAGTCTGACTGGCTACTACAAAGACAAGCAAGTTGTTAGCCAGGGAACCATCAAGGCAAGAAATCAAAGTCCCTTCCTGACAAACCCCACCTCCAAGACTGAAACTCAAAAGAAGCACTTGAGCAGGCATGTAAGCTTGCTGGCAATCTCATTGGTCTACTGGTGAGTGAAAGAGGGGGACAAGGCACCAGTGAAGATATGGGCTGAGGTCAACCACGGCCCATAGACTCCTTTTGACCTGGAGACGAGAGAAAGAAGAGGAAGTGCTGGTTGGTCTAAAGTATGGTGAGACCTAGGGACTCCTGAGCCCATGGGCAAGGATAGCCACGGAGGACTAGAGCTGAGAGTGAAGCATCTGGCTGATATGAAGTAAAGGGGATGCACAAGAATGCCCAAACTTGTAGATAGTACCCATTTGACCTAACTTTGATGGCTTGATGATCAGAACCGACTAGAGGAAGATAATTATATATATATATATAAAGGAAACAAGTGTTAATTTCTACAATTTGATGAATTTGATTTATACTTATGGATATAGTAGCTCAAAATACCATCTGAGAGGGAAGGGATCTTCACATTAAGTATCAATCCTATTCCTCTGTATACAGGGTTGATAGGGACAGAAAACTTAGACATCGGCTACCTAAAATTGTGGGGGTGGGCTATAAAGGCATGAAGTGACTGTCTAACAAGTTTTCAAGGAGTTTAGTTTCAGAGGGTGCAGGGGAAGGTAGAATCCCCTCTGAATAGTTTTCTTGTTGGATCTGGTGAAGGGAGATGGGGATATGATTCTTATGATTCATAGTGAGTAATTGTTATCATGACTAATGGTAAGTGTCACAACTGTAAAGGTAGAAGTTTTATAACAAAAAGAGGGGAGTAGTTAATCTTATAGTCCAGAGGACCCTAGGACCATCAAGAGAGAGAAGAGCATGAGTAGAATGTGGGACTCTATCCAGAGAAGCTGTGATACCAGAGATGGAAACAGCAATGATGACATGGAGAGATAAAGCAGCCGAGGGCTCTAGACTCATGGAGAGAAAAAGGCTGTGTGCTGGCGGCCAGGAGGCAGGCCTACAGAATTTGCCCTTTGGTTGTTTAAATGATTATATATTACTGAGTGCTTTTGTATACAGCCCCAAACAAAAGAAAAAACAGAGGGAATAGAAGTAAATACTGTTGAATGATGGTGCACAGAGGGGATTGTAATCATAGCAATAAAACGATGACTATAAAACTGATGTTCTCCCATGTAAACTATCGCTCAATGCACAATAAAAATTTAAAAAAAAAAAAAAAGTTAAAGGAATTTTTCCTTCAACTTTTTGTAACCCTCTTGTACTTGGTCATGTTTTAATAGAAGTTCCACTTTCTGCGTCTCAGGCAGCATTAATCAGCCACCTACTATTGGCACTGGGTGTCAACATACTGTCTATACCTATATCATGCTGTCTGGTCTTAAGCTTAGGATTTGTATTGGATAATATTATGTGATCACTTCCAGGCCACTGGAATAAAGTGAACATCTCAGTAAAGCCAGTCACACAATCCTTTTGTTTCCCCAGTGCTTGTAAAACTTATGCCTACATGAATATATAGTCTATTAAATGTGCAATGTTGTTGTTGTGAAGTGCTGTCAAGAATGATGAAAAAGCTTCAGATATCATTAAAATTACCAAAATGTGACACAGAGGCCCAAAGTCATACCATACTGTTGGAAAATGATGCCAATAGATTTGCTTGAGCCTGGGTTACTACAAACTTCCCATTTCTAAATAGTACAATAAGTCTGAAGTGACACTAGAGCAAGATGCAATAAAATGAAGTATGCCTGTATAGACGCCCAGCCTGAATTAGATGAATCCCATGCGTTAGATGAGTTCCAGCCTTATGGTCTCTTCATCACTACTAGTACTGTGAGGGTTAATGTTGGTAGATTTCCTTTTGGGAGCTCCTTGACTGGTGCAGACAGTTTGCTTGCAGTCAGCACTAACTGAAAAGTTAGCAGTTCGTACCCCATGGTACTGCAGAAGAAAGGCCTGGCAGTTTGCTTCTGTAAAGATAACAGTTAAGAAAATTCTAGAAGCAGTATTCCTCAATAGCACATGAAGTTGCCATAAGTCAGAATTGACTCGATGGCTTTGGGTCATTTCCTTGAGGTATTCTCGAGGACACAGAGAAAAATTAGACACAGTCTTGCCTTCAAGAGAAAGGCAAAGAAACAAGCAGAATGCATATTAATAAAGAGGGGAAGTCGAGAACTGTCTAATGGTTATTATTGTAATTGCCTCAAATGTTTTGCATTTTTCCAAAACATTAGTTTTTGAGTATGTACTATGATCTGTGTCTACCATTTATCTCGTAGGAGTATTAAAAATGCTCCATAGAGCTGTTTACACCTAAAAATTAATTTCAGGTGCATTGATGGCAGGGAGCAAGTCTACTGATGTGACAAATACCTCAGTTGATCTTGCACTGGTAGGGCAAGAGATAGCAAAGAGAAAATTTCCAGACAATGATTGTTAACCTCTTAAAACACAAGATTCTTAAAATTGAATCATTTGTGGGAAAAAATCTTCCTAAAATGAATTTCATACACAGCTGACGTCTTAACAGATGAGCTGAACACAGTTTAACCTTTCATTGCCAAGCCTATCTGTGAGCATCCTTTCTTGTACTGGTTTATGCTCCTCAGGGGTTCAGGTTTTGTTTTTCCATTGTGACTTCAAGCTTACTAATTGAGTGCAGTGTCATGGCATGCCCTGTTCTCAGCCTGCTCCTCTGAATTGGATCAACTGCTTGCTTCTCCTCAGAGCAAACTTCATGGGCCTTGTCATTAGCAGAGAGCTCTCCTTGGTCAGAGAGGCGTGATGTGAACAAACCACTTTCAACTTCAACTCATGAAGACTCCCCTAGGCTTCATAGCAGAACTGTGTTTTACCGGTTTTCAAATGGCTGAGTTTTTTTAAAGTACCTCGCTAGGCCTTTCTTCCAAGGTGCTTCTGGATGGACTCAAATTTCCAAACTTATAGTCATTGCTGAGTGTGTTAATGATGCGCACCACCCAAGGACTCCATAAGATAAATATCCCTTGACAAATCAGCTCAAAAGTATAGATCATATTAAAACTAACATCAAAGTAGCTTAGATTCAGGGGGAGATAACAGCTAAGAAAGAACCATTTTTAGAGGTCAACATGAAGTCTGAGTGATGCTTGTATACAGACTTATGGCTCCTATACTTCTCCCCCACTGCACGTACATTGTAGCCCATAGCTTTGCAGCACTGCCCACAAACAAACAGTTATTTCCCTTTCCTTACCCCATGATCCAGCTGCTGAGAAGCATTTACCCTTTGCTGTGGATTCCCAGCTATCTGAATGATTGAGCGAGCCAACATTTGACCACTGGAAAACGAGATGGGTTGTTATCACTTAAACAAGAACTCTCTTAGGAATTGTAATACTATCACATGGGAAAAAAAGTGTTTGGGTTTTGTTTTTGTTTTCATGCTTTGTTTTAAAAGAAAAATTATAAGATGGTAGTTATTATATAAAATCTGGCTATCTATAGCCATTCAATGCAACATGTATTCATTAAAAGTCTGTTATATAGGGGGCGGTGGGAGGAAGTGTGTTATATGCCAGGTACTGAGATATACAGAAGAGGGAATTATAATTTCTACTCTTGAGGAGCTGATAGACTAGAAAGGAAAACGAATATATAAGTCAACAGCTACAGTTCCACGTGTGAAGTAATACAACAGGCATGGGGATTGAGCTAGGAAAGGGTATGGAACAGAATGATCAGATGGAAAAAACGTTGAACAGGGTTAATTAAGTTACTTAAGCGAGGGATGGAATTTAAAGAAAGAAGGTAACATTTAAGGCGGGTTTTCAAAGATCCATAAATGCAGAGGAAAAAGGGAAGGATAATTTTGACAAAAGAGATAAGTTGAACAAAGTACCATGGAATCGATAAATCAGAAATGTGAAGACAGCATGAGGTTGTTGGAGTGGGGTATCAAGACTGAATGACAGGAGCAGTTGGGATTAAATGGAATGGCATAATAAGCAATTGGGAGGGTTAGGGGAACCATTCAGTATTTTAAATTAGGAGACTGACAAGACAATTTTTTTGTGTTTGTGTCTTTTTCTGGGTTTTTGTTGTGTGTGTGTTTTGTTTTTAATTATTAAAGCCTTTATTGTGAATTGAGTGATTGTTTACAGGGTAGATCATCAATTTTGCACTCAACCAATCATATTTTGTTTCATTGCAATGATTACAATCCCCTGCATGCACCCTTGGTTAACAGTATTTACCTCCACTGCTTTTTTTTTTTTTTTTAATGTACACAAAACACACCGAAAATATATATTCGTCTAAATGACCAAAAGGCACATTTTGTAGTCAGCCTCCAGCCCTCCGGCACAATGGTTTTATATTTTTCATTTTTTAAAACAGAAACATAGTGTGGGAAAGGACCTAGAATGAAAGAAACTCAAAATTAAGAGTCTGTTAACATAGTTCTCACATGGGATGTAAAGGGCCTGATGCTGCTGTTGTTAAGCGCCTTCAAGTTGGCTCCAATTCACAGCGACCCTGTATAGGGTTTCCAAGGTTGTATATCTTTGTGGGAGCAAAAAGCTTCTCCCTCAGAATGGCTGGTGGGCTCAAATCCTCAACTTTTGGTTCACAGTCCAGCGCTCATCCTACAGAGCCCCCCGCCCAGCTCCCTAAAGGGGAGCAATGGAAATAGAAATGTGTTCCAGAAAGAATAAAGAAGAAGAATTGACTGCATTTGATTTGAAGTGAAGGAGAAAATGATTTTAGGACAACTACTAGTTTTATCTGGTAGCGTAGTGGTTATGAATCGAGCTGTGAACCGCAAGGTCAGCAGTTTGAAACTACCAGCTGTTCCATGGGAGAGAGATGAGGCTTTCTGCTCCCGTAAAGATTTATAGCCTCGGAAACCCTGTACAGGGTCGCTATGAGTCGGAACCGACTCCACGGCACATAACCACCACCACCACTAGTTTTCTCATACTTCGGACATAATGTCAGGAGGGACCAGTCACTGGAGAAGGATATCATGTTTGGTAAGGTGGAGGGTCAGAGAAGAAGAGGAAGATCCCCCAGCGAGATGGATTGGCCAAGTGGCAGCATTAGTGGGTCAAGCGTGGCAACAATTGTGAGGTTGTCCCAGGGTTGGGAAGTGTTTCGTTCTGTTGTGCATAGGGTTGCTATGAATCGGTACTGACTCCATGGCACCTAACAACAACAACAACAAGTTTTCTGGCTCGACACCAGTTTATATCACAAATCTGTGAGGGACTTCTTTTTAACATAAAAATTGTGTTGTTGCTGTTGTTGAGAATAAACATACACCAAGTCAACTGTTACTACAAATACAATTTAGTGACACGGCTGACTTTCTTTGGGTTATGCAACTTCCCTCCCCTCCTTTTCTGAGTTGCTCCTCCCCGGCTGACATAAACTCACTGCCCACTACAGTTCCTATTTAGTCTGTCAAGTTGTAGTTGTCAATTTAATCCTGGATGTTGTTGTTGTTAAGTGCCGTGGAGTCGGTTCCAACCCATAGCGACCCTGTATAGGGTTTCCGAGGCTATAAATCTTTACGGGAGCAGAAAGCCTCATCTCTCTCCTGCGGAACTGCTGGTAGTTTCGAACTGCTAACCATGAGATTAGCAGCCCAGCTCATAACCACTACGCTCCCAGAGCTCCTTTAAGCCTGGCTAGATAGTTCATAAAAAACCATATTGCTCAAGACAGACTTTTTGTTTTTTTAACTAATTAAACTAGACTATTGTTTGGTTTTAAGAAGACTTCAAGGGGATATTTTTGGTTTAAAGATTGAAGTCTGTCTCAGGGCAATAGTGTCAGGGGTTCTTCAGCATCCATGGCTTCAGAAAGTATGTTGTTGTGGTTGTTATGTGCCATGGAGTCGGTTCCAACTCACAGCTACCCTGCACAGGGTTTCCGAGGCTGTAAGCCTTTACAGGAGCAGAAAGCCTCATCTTTCTCCCGCGGAACAGCTGGTAGTTTCAAACTGCTGACCCTGAGGTTAGCAGTCCAATTCATAACCACTATTCTACCAGAGCTCCTTTCAGACAGTATAGAGTCCTTGAAAATTTGAAATTCTGTTCTGCATTTTCCTTTTGAGACACCCACAAGATACAGAGGCAATAATTGGCAGTTGAAAATATGCATGTTTTGGGGAGTAAAGCTAAATGGCTGACCACATGGACCAGGTAGGACAGACAGAGATGACAATGGGGTGACAGGAAGTGAGCCTGTGGGTGAATGTTGCATAGGTAAATTTAGTGGAGTCCTGGTGTGGCACTGTGGATAAAGCACTGAACCGCAAGCTCGGTGGTTCAAACTCGCCAGGTGCTCCTTGGAAACCCTATACAGGGTCACTATGAGTAAGAACTGACTCAACGGCACTTAACAACAACAACAATTCCCAACTCCAAATAAGAATATGTATTGCCTCCAAGGAGAATAGGACAAAACACTTGAAGTCTAATCTGTCCCAGGAAATACTGGTCCTATGGTTGCTTTCTAGGCAAACAATTGGACAAAGCTGCCAAAGAAGCTGAGTGGCTGAGATTGGATGGCCTACGAGGCAGACTATGGAATTGATCCTTTTGCACTTGAGTACCCTGGTTATCGTATTCATAAACATTTATTTCTATAGTCTGCCTTTGCTTCATCTCATCTCTCCTAAGGGGGCAGCTCTGTGCAGGATGCAAGCAAAGCAGACATGATTTATACTACCTGTGGCGGCTCTGGTAGCTGCCATTTTCAGTCCCAGTTAATGATTTTGTCTCTTGTTACTTGGATTGCCAGAGTGAAGCAGTTCTCTTTGAGCTCACATGACCTACTTTCCCTGGTGCAGCCAGTTCTTATGCCTTTTTTAAAACCAACTCACCTCTATTTATTAGAAGGAAAAAATTTCTACTTTCTTTATATTCTCTGTTCATTTTGGGCTTCTCGTTTATTTTTTTGAAGTCAAATTTAGCTTTTTATTTGGTAAAAGAAAAAAACAAACAAACAAACAAAAAACACACACACAACAAGCTGACTTCCAGAGTTTACCTTTCCCCTTATAGAAGGGGCAAAGGGGGTCAAGTACTCACCCCATTGTAGCAAAATCTTCACAGAAACTGCTCTCAGTGCAAGGGTACCATCAAAATCTTCAAAAGACTATGGTTTGTGATGTGAAAACCTGAAGGCATAGCTTGATAAAACCATAGAAACAGCCTATCTCTGCAAACAGCTCTGTCAGCCTTTTCTGAGTACACACTCACTACAAGCTTTATCAGGTGAAAGACAGAATCCAATAGCAGTATTTTGTGTTTTCACGAAAAGCATCACAATATTCATCAGGCTTCCTAAGGCAGGATATGATTTTTCACATATTGATCATGCCAGGAATGTGATACCACATACATATGTTTAGGAGAATACTGCCACACATGTAAAGGAGGAAATGAGTATTCCAGTCACGGATGGCAAGCAGTTTATTCTGGAGTTCATTCTGAGGAGGTAATGACTAGGAAAATGACAAAGAAAACTGTTACTGACCATTAGTGAGCAATCACTCTGTCATATTACAGAGATAATTTAGATAAATGCTGAGTTTCTCTGTCGCCCAGGGAGACGGTTTGCTGACGTCTTGGATAACGGCAACCTACTTAAAGGCTGCTTTTGACAAACGTTTTGTGTTTTGTTTTTTTTTTCATCAAGCAGATGTAGAATACTCACGTCTGTGTCTGCCTGTTGGAGAGGGTAATAGCTCTTTATAGGAGTTTTTGAAAAACATCTTGTCATTCCTTGTGTTTAGTGCCCAGAGACACATACTGACATGTCCAGGGAAGTCTTTTTAGGAATTGTGGAAAGCAGTGTTTGGAAACATCAGGTACTTAATAATAGAATGCCAAGCATACCATATTTTTGTTCAATTGACTTCTATTATTCAATTACTTTTATTTTGGCAGCTGCTAATTATGCACTGTTGATATTTGGAAGCCGGTAACAGATTTCTCTGTTCCATCTGGGTAATTCAACTTTTCCAGAAGGGACGTTTCCCTTTCCTGACTTTAGAAAGATTTTAGTTGCTATATTTTGAGGACAAATGAACAGGCAGGTAGCAGGTTTCAAATGAGAAGAGGAAATCTACCTAGTGTTGTTTGCAAAATAGTGTGTCTCTGATACCCCAGTGTACTCTCTGTTGCCATACATGCCGTCTAGCACCAAGATAAAAATAGGAGCGGCCATGCTCCTTTTCAGAGTGGACAATAGATGGGTAAACTCCAGCAATATTTCATCTTGAGATAATTTTGAGCAAATAAGACCATGACATTCATGCTGTTTATTAATCATTTACAGGAACTTTGATTTTTATTTACAGGAAGCATTGATCCTGATATTTTAAGCCAGACTGCAAGTGTTCAGAGTCAGTTATAGTAGTTTACTAACTGTGAATGGAAAAGGGTTTTGAGATTTTTCCAATAAATGCTTTCTTTAAGTATACTAACTCATTTCTGTTTAGTAGATACTAACTCTTGGCGATCCCATGTGTGTCAGCAGAACTGTGGTCCACTGGGTTTTTAATGGCTGATTTTTCAGAAGAAGATCACCAGGCCTTTCTTCCAAGGTACCTGTGAATGGGCTTCAACTTCCACCTCTTTGATAGAAGCTGAATGTATTAATTATTTGTACCACCTAGGGACACCTCCTTATATATAAGTGTTAGAATGGTATCCAGTTCATGGGATTGTTGTGAAAATGACATAAGGTAATGCCCTCCAGTTGATGATGATAATGATCATGATGGTGATGATTCAAAAGATGCACACTCACCTGGAAGTAACTGAAGGCTGTATTACTTATTAAGATAATGTTACCATTATCTTTGAGGGATAACAAGCAAATGCCTCATGACGTGACTTTCTAATAAATAGGAAACCCAAGAGCTACATAGGAATTCCAACTATCAGCTTTCTTTCTCTTTATTGCTTTTACTACATAACTAATATAGGACTCCTGGTGTGGCACTATAGGATCAGCACTGGACTACAAACCACAAGATCAGCAGTTCAAACCCACCAGATGCTTTTTGGGACCCTTTTACAGGATTGGTATAAGTCAGAACCGACTTGAAGATGTTGAACAACAACAACAGTATAGTATTATATTACTTTTTAAGGATCCCTGCTGGTACTATGAGCTAAGCATTGGGCTGTTAACTGCAAAGTTGGTGATTCTAACCCCCCAATCACTCTTTAGAAAAATGTTGAGACCCTCTGCACCAGTAAAGACATACTGTCTCAGAAACCCTAAGGAGCAATTCTATGATACCCTATAGGCCGCTATGAGGCAGAATCACCTCAATGAACATAGCTTTGGTTTTTTGGGTTTTATGTTACTTTCTACGATATTTTTTGCTATAACATTATTGCTGTCTCTTTTACCTTTCCATCTGTGCATGTACATTTCTTCCTTGAACATAGTGGATATTTATTTTTCATTTTAATGTGGCTATGGTGCTGTGGATTAATACACTGGGCTGCAAAGTTGTTGTGAACCACAAGGTCAGTAGTTCAAGCTCACTAGCCACTCCTCAGAAACCCTATTCAGGGTTGCTATGAGGTGGAACTGACTCGATGGCACTTAACAGCAACAACAATCAATTGATGCAGCTGATGAATCAAAGTCTTAGTTCAGCAAGTAAAGAGTTCATAAACTTCCAGTGGCTCTGATATCATTCAGACACTAGCCAAAGCACCTACCTTGGCCTACAATATCTACCTTCATTTCTCCTCACCTCTCTGATGTCACTTTCTCGCACTCTCCCTGCTCACCTACCTCCTTACTCTCACTTGAACCTTCCAGTACATTCTTACCTTGTGATCTTTGAATTAGCTCTTCCCTAAAGCTGGAATGCTTTACCCCAGAGAGCTATATGGTGAAGGCCTTCATGTTCCTCTAGTCTGTTTTTCAAGTGACAGCTTGTTAGTGAGATTTCTCCTGACCACCCTGCTTAAAATTTGAAACCTACATTGCCTGTATTTCCATAGCATTCCTGATTCCTCATACTCTAGATACCCCACCCCCACCCTGCTAACATTTCTCAGCTCCTAACACACTCTATAAGGAGCTCTGGTAGCATAGTGGTTACGAATCGGGCTGCAAACCTCAAGGTCAGCAGTTTGAAACTACCAGCTGTTCTGTGGGAGAAACATGAGGCATTCTGCTCCTGTAAAGATTTACAGCCTCGGAAACGCTATACAGGATCGCTGAGTCTGAACTGACGCCATGGCACATAACAACAACAACAACAACAACAACAACACACTGTATGAAGTCCCTGGGTGGCACAAATGGTCAAGTACTCAACCGCTATTCAAATTTGTCCAGAAGTGCATCAGAAGAAAGGCCTGATAATCTAATTCCAAAAGACCAAAGCCATTGAAAACCCTATGGAGAAGTTTTACTCTGTAACAAATGATGTCGCCAGGAATTCGAATCAACTTGACAGCAACTCATTAGCACACTATATAATTTATTTATTATAATGCTTACTGTTTATTGTTTGCCTCCGAGACCACTAGGATGTACATTATTACATAAAAACAAGAAAAACATATGTTTCAATGATATAGGCCAACTCTCTGGAAAAGAACATGATACTTCATAGCCATTCAGTAAATACTTGTTCAATGAATGAATGAAATGGTCTTCTGAGCTACAGGCACTCAACTTCTTCCCAATTCCCTTGATATGACCATGGCCAGTCTAGTGGTTGTTTCAAGTTTCCAGATTTATGACTTCCAGCCCAAACCTTCATATTTATCTACACCTTCCTGGTAGAAAGAGATGCTACTCACTCAGTCTCTGATTCGTATTCCAATGCTCATACAGATAAAGAAAATCAACTACCCCTAAGAGAAGCAAAGTATCAACACTACAATACTGAAGATATTCCAAGATAGTCTGGTGGATGGAATGCAGTCTGTTTTAGACCTTGAATTTTACTTTTTGAGAGTAGAAACAGCTTTCTTTACATAGAGCTCTTGTAACTCTTATTAGATGAAATGGACCTTATAACTTGATATTGTCTATGTTTATAATTTCCATATCTCAATTCAACATCATTCAGTGGGCAAAACTCCCACCCAAAGAGTTATTATAGAGCCTGATTTTGACACTAGTGAAAAAATAATACTGAAATAGATAAATCTAAGCACCATCCCTACTTTTCCTATCAGGCTGAAATAATGGTCTCATCCCTACTTCTAATTCACAGTCATCTAGAAATCTCTGTTTCAAACCAGCAAAATCTATCCTCTCAGAAAAAAACAAAAACAAAAAACAAAGTCTGAGTTGAGAATTTTATTTCTTTCTTTTTTCTTTTCCTCCCCTTTTCCCATTATCTGCATGAGGACTTATGTTTAAGGGAATCCAGCAATGTCAGAAATTCTAATTGGGCCTTATTGAGATTTTTCAATTTCAGTATGTGGTTTGGGGAGAAAAAAAAACAAAAACCTGTCATATAAACTCATCCTTAGCAAGATGAGTAATAGAGGGAAATTGCAGTCAAGGGTAAATGGCTTTGAGCACACATATTCTCTTTGCTCTCCCAGGTCTGACACATTACAGAGTAACCTTTTAGTGAAATTACACATAGCTTTCATGTTACCCTCTCTTTCATGTCTATAGATGGCTGGGAAAGAAGAAAATTATATGCAGTCACAAAGCATTGACTTTTAGTTTGTGAAGGTTTTTGTTGTTGGTTTTTTTTTTTTTTTTCCTTTCATATATCTATATTTGCCCATATCGTTTATCCTTCACCTAATTTGTTGAAAGTGGCCATTTGGAGCCTGGTGGGGGTGGGTAAAGAGGGACAAAACACTCGTGATTAAGGCAATGAACATTATAACTGAAAAATGATGATGAGCTAGCATTATCTGCACAATAACCCCTAGAAGGTTTTGGGTCCTGATGAACTCAGAACAACTGAGTGGGCAGGAAAAATATGCACGCAGAGGTCAGGCTGAATGTGTCTTTCCAGCTCAGTCATACAAGTGAGCAGCACGTCTTCAGCTGTGGTCTCTGGTGTGTGAGGTGAGGAGAGAAATGACTATTCACATTGCCAAGTGAACCTGAAATTTGTAAATTAATATGTGCAGATGGTAGGAGAGCTTTTCCTATGGGAGGAGGTAATTGGGGCCAGCACTTCTATTCAGGGAATGGCATCTGAAAATCCTTCCGGTTCTAGGGGAACTGTGCTATGTGGTGAGGCTTGTCCTTAATGCTTTGTTATTTCCCATTTCAGGATCAATAGTGCGTTGGAACTGGGCCCTACTTAAAATATTAAGCCCTAAAGGCTTCACTGAGTCCCGGGATAGTACAAATGGTTAAGGTTCTCAACTGTAAAACAAAAGGCTGGGGGTCCAAATCTATTTAGAGTTGCCTTGGAAGAAAATCCCAGTAGTCTGCTTCCCCAAAAAAAGCAGTCATTCAAAACCCTGTGGGGCACAATTTTGCTCTGATGAACATACATTTACCATGAATTGGAACTGACTCCACGGGAACTAATTTTGTAAAGGTTTCAGGCTCCCCCTTCTATCTTGAACATTCTCAAAGGATTCTTGATGACGGAAATCACCTCAGAAAGGCCAAACTCCTATGGTACCAATACAGGGCAGCGTGAGCTATAAGAAAGGTGAACGTCTCTCAGATCATTGAAGAGAGGCAATCTTCTACTCTGGAGCTATAAAGAAATCTTGAAATGAATCTATCACCAATGTATCTTCAAAGCTATATGAGAAGCTGTCTGCTTCCAATCACCTCAATTGTATCTGGATCGATGACATTGATCTTGAGCTCTGACAAACATCAATGTAAATAATTCAGGGTGCAACAATCATGAAAGTTTTTAATGCAAATGATAAGAAAATCTAGCAGTCACAACTTCATGATGGGGAGGTTTGTTTTTTTAATTGTGAATTGAGTGAAAGGGCAGATCATCAGTTTTACATTCAACAAATCATATACTTTGTTTCATTCAATGATTACAATTCCCTCAAAGAACTGTCAGTGAACAGTATTTCTCTCTATTCATTTATCTCTCTCTCTCTCTTTTTTTTTAAACACTCAGGCGTATATAATAATTTAAACCACCAAAGAGCACATTCTGCAAGCCTGTTTCCTGGCCGCCAGCTCTCAGTCCCTTTCTTTCCATGAATCTAGAGTCCTCTTTCCATGTCCCCATCTTTGCCTCCATCTCTGGTGTGGCTGCTTCTCTGGATAGGGTCCCACATTCTACTCATGCTCTTCTCCCTTGATGATCTGAGGGTCCTCTTTTCCTGGACTGTAAGATTAACCGCTCCCCCATTTTTGTTACAAAACTTCTATCTTTACAATTGTGACAGTCTCAATTAGTCGTGATAACAATTACTCACTATTGAATCATAAGAATCTTATTCCCATCTCTTTTCACCAGACCCATCTAGTGAAAAGATGAAAAATATTCAGTGGGGATTCTATCTTCCCCCGCACACTCTCTTTTTTTTTTTTTAATGTTTTATTGTGAATTATATGATAGTTTACATGGGAGAACATTAGTTTTACATTCATTCTAACGTATATCGTTTACCTCCACACATTCTTTAACTAAACTCCCTCTTGAAACCTTGTAAGTCAGTTACTTCGTGCCTTTATCACCCCCTCATTTTAGGTAACCAATATCTAAGTTGCCCATCCTTATCTACCCTGTATATAGAGGGGATAGCATTGATAGTTGATGTGAAGACTGCTTCCCCTCTGTTGGTATTTTGAGCTACTACATCCATGAGTGTATAGGCCAAGTCTGCCAAATTGTAGCAATCTACCCTCATTTCCTTTATTTAAAAAAATTTTAAATTATCCATTAGTCAAGTTCTGATGATCAAGTCATCAAGCTAGGTCAAATGGGTACTATCTGCAAGTTTGGGTGTTCTTGTGTATCTCCTCTCACTTCATATCAGCTGGATGCTTCACTCCCAGCTCTATCCCTCTGTGGCTATGTCCTTGTTCATAGGTTCAGGTGTCCCCAGGTCTCACCACACTTTGGACCAACCAGCCCTTCCTCTTCTCTCTCTCATCTCCAGGTCACTGGGAGTCTACGGAACATGGTTGAACTCAGCCCATTTCTTCATTGTTGCCTTTCCCCTTCTTCCTCTCACCAGTAGACCAATGACCAATGTGGTTGCCAGCAAGCTTACATGCCTGCTCATGTGTTCCCTTGGAGTTTTAGTCTTAAAGGGGGGTTTCTCCTGAAGGGACTTGATTGCTTGCCTTGATGCCTTGATGAGGAGGTTTCTGAAGCTTCTGTTTTCCTGGAGAAGGGGACACCATAGGGGAAAAAAAGATATTTAAGTTTTATGATATTTACTGTAGGAAGGAAGCATAATGAATATCTATTTCCATTATAATGACAGAGTTGACAAAAATGAGACTTGGAGAAATGAAATCACTTTCCCAGCTACCAGTTAGTGTGTGTTGGAATCAGTTCAGATTCACTCAACTCTTGGTTCTGATTTCATCCCACTGAATCATGAGATCCCTCTTTTAGAAAGAACTATGATTTTAGAGAAGTCCTGATGTGGCACTGGGGGATAAAGCACTGGGCCACAAGGTTTGTTTGAACTACAAGCTGCTCCTTAGAAACTCACCAGCTGCTCCTTGGAAACCTATACAGGGTCGCTACGAGTCAGAACCAACTCAACAGCACTAAACAACAACAACATGCTTTTAAGGAGTCCTGGTGTGGTACGTACAGGATAAGCAGTGGACCAAAAGTTGTTTGAACAACAAGGTCGGTTGTTCCTCGGAAACCCTATACAGGATCACTATGAGTCAGAACTGACTCTGTGGCACTTAACAACAACATAGTTTTAGAGAATCAATTTTTTTGTGATGCATGGGGAAGCTCCTAGCTTAAGTCTGAGTCATGTTCACTGCTGAGATACACACATAACTGAACATGTATGAAAGTTTTAGTGGCAGAAATTGTTTTGCATGAAGAACCAAAAAGTTCTTGCATAAAAACTCATCTTAAGGGAGGAGTGAGTTGTTATTATTGTTGTTAGCTGCCTTCGGTCAACAAAAGCAAACATTGTCTAGTCCTGCACTATCCTCACAGTCATTTCTATGCTTGAGCCCATTGGTACAGCTACTATGTCAATACATTTCAATGAGGGTCTTCCTTTGTTTAACTGACTTTCTACTTTACCCGCATAATGTCCTCTTTAAAAGTGAATTAAGACCCTATAACAGAACTGATATGGATTTCTGGTGGTATTTAGGATAAGCACTGGACTGCTAACTGCAGTTAGATCTGCAATTCAAATCCATCAGCCACTGCACAGGAGAAAGAGGAAACTTTCTGCTCCTGTAATGATTTACAACCTTGGAAACCCTACACAGGGTCATTATAAGTCAGAATTGACTCAAGAATTGTGGGTTTGGATTTAATAAAGATGATAAGAATGTCTTAAGTTCAAAGGCAAAAGATGACTTTGCTGTCAATGAACTGATACTTGAATCTTAGGGAGGTAGCTAGTTACATAAGAACTTACGTACGACCAAATATCAGATAACAAATGCTCCCTGAGTGTCACTAGCTAGTGCGTGCTTAAGGTTATTGGTAGGAGGGCAGTGTTACCCGTTCCCTGTATGTTAGCCTTTGGGAATGACACCAAGTGGGGATTTGAAGTGCACAATCTGTGCAGCCAAAGGCAGTGGTCTTGATCTAGATTATTAGATTCTACTGACTGATAGACTAAAAAGCAAAGTGATGAAAAGGAAAGTATTTGGGGATAGGAAATCTGGTTTAGAAATTCAATTTAGTCAGTAAAAACTGAGAAACCTAAGTAAGTTAATTCAACTTTCTAGCCTCATCTGTAAAATGGATGGGTTGGCTATAACTACTTTAAAATTATATGACTGGTCACAACCTTCTGTGCCTTTTGCATCATCACTGTGTGTCTGTGGTGCTAGTTTCTTGAGCAGTCATTTGGCCCATTTGAGAACTTTTGTGAACATTCTGAGGATCATTTCTCGGGAAGAACTCTCCTGGGATAGGCATCGTTTTGCACATAAAGCAGAGTCACCAGAATGATGGTTGAGCCATAGCAAGTCCCAATAGACCTCTGATTAGCACCAAGGAGTCACGAGCAGTGGTTGAGTCAGATGTGCCTCTTTCTAAATACGGTCTGGTCGTGTCTGCTTCCTGACAAGTTCCCCTCCCCCTGAATTCCAGAGAAGCTACTTCAAGTGGAAATGTACATCAGGGAGCTGTGAGGTTGTTCACGGCAGCATTCCTCAGTCAGGAACCAGCCCAGTGAACATCCTTCCCTGATTATGGGCCTTCTGATCTGTTGAGAGACTGTGTATCCAGTTTAGGATTCTAGCAATATGATCCCTGGCCCCAGAATACAGCATGATGATTCCAGTGCAGGTGCCCAGTGCCTTTAGAAAAATGAATTCAATCCAAGATGGCAGAATAGTCAGATGCACGGCACAGACCCTCTACAACATAGATATGAGAGACAAAATCAAACAGACACAGATGAAAATTCTGGCACCCTGAACTTCAGAAGAAAGGTTACAGAGGTGGATGGAGTGCTTGCTGGAAAAAGAGGCAGAGCAGGGAGAACGAGAGAGGACGACTCACTGTGAATGACTAGCCACAGGAGGCTCCACCATTTTGTGAGCAGCTTAGGCAGTTGAGGGGGGCCTGGCATTTGTGAAGGTGACAGAAAAAGTGTAATTTCTTCTTTTCCAACACACTCCCCTGGTAACCAGAAGTGTGGCCAGCTCCCACCCTCATTCGCCCACGGCACAGACCCTGCTGTCTTGGAGTTCAGAGCCCCATGGTTTGAAACCATGCCAGTATAAGGTAGGGACTGGCTGTGCCATTAAGGTGTGTTCTTTTGGTACCTGGAATTGGGTGGACTCAGCTGTAGACCTATAATACCTGCAGAGCCACCAGACCAGTATTTAAACAGTCACGCTGCCCCTAGCTCCCCTGTGGTCCTAACAGACACTGAGACCAGCTCCAACAAGGGCCCCCACTAATTACTTATGCATTGAGTACCCTGAATTTAGATAACACAGAGGCCAATAGGAACTCTATCTAGGGCCAGGAACTCTGCTGGCATTTCCCTTTTACAACCAACTTGTGAGCTCCTTGAATTGTAGGGGCCTCCTCTGGACCCAGTAACTGCACTGTTTTTGTTTTTTTTTCTTAAATGTTTTATTATGAATTATGTGATAGTTTACATGGGAGAACATTAGTTTTACATTCATTCTATCTCATTGCCATGGTTATAATCCCCTCCATGCAATCCTTTCCTCGTACCCCCCAGGTCTTCAGCACATAGTCGCTCTCCCTCTCTGGATCTAAAGTCTCCAACTGCTCCATCACTCCACGTCATCATCTCTGGCTCCATTTCAGGAATCGCTGCTTCTCTGGGTAGGGTCCCGCTCTCTGCTCTTCTCCCTTGATGGTTCTAGGGAACTCCGCTCCTAGACTGAAAAGTTATTCACTCCCCTCCTTGCTATAAAATGTCTACCTTTACATTTCCAACCCTCACAATCAGTTCTGATAACAATTATTCACTATTGTATCAAAAGAGACCCTTCTGCATTTCATTGCATCAGCCCCACCTAGTCAGATTGAAT
>NW_006408690.1:2094013-2094911 GCF_000296735.1 Chrysochloris asiatica
CAAATATCATTAAAATAACTTTAACTCAATAAATTCCAATAATACCCAATACATATTTGCTATCAGTTTATTTAAACTTTTGCATCATATTTATAAGGGAAATTTGTTTATTATTTTCTTTTTTTGTGTTATCGGGAATAATAATGAGGACAAAGATCAAAACAATTTTGAGCAAATAACGTGGTAGTAAGGGAACTATTATGTAGGCTATTAAAGCCTATCTTAAAAAATTAAAAGAGTATGCTGCTGGCTTAGGAATGGTGATGGTTATGTGCCATGGAGTCGCTTCCAACTCATAGCAACCCTGTACAGGGTTTCCAAGGCTTTAAATGTTTACAGGAGCAGAAAGCCTCGTCTGGCTTAGGAATAGACTCCAATGAATATGACAGAATAGTAAATCCAGGATTGGACTCTGATATTAAAATAAAGTAAATGCTGTATTTTCAATTAGTAAGAAAATAACCATAATTAATAAGCTGTACTAGGACAAACTGATATTTAATTTAGGAAGAAAATGTTACAGCTCTACCTCATACCTTGTATCCCTAGAAAAATAACAGTAAAAGGCAACTTTATGAGTGCCATGCCCTATTTAAAGCACTTCATATATACTAATGAATTTACTTCTCACAACAACACTTTGGTGAATATTGATTGGGATCTCAAGATCTCATTAATAGCCATCTAAGGTGCAACTATTGGATTTTCCCTGTCAGGAGGAAAGCTGAAAATACTTTGAATAAATTAGTCCAATAGACTAACGTCATACATGTACACCAGTCTTTACAACCCTGAAACAAGAGGAACTAGATGGTGTTTAGCTACCACTACCAACTCTTCTGAAAGGGATCACATTAGAAGATTGTGGATAGAGTGGGAGAAAATGTGGAACAAAGCT
>NW_006408690.1:2095711-2097197 GCF_000296735.1 Chrysochloris asiatica
AGGTGGCTATGGGTCAGAATCGACTCAATAGCACTTAACAACCACAACAATCAGAATAAGGAACACTGGTAGTGTAGTGATTATAAGTCGGGCTACTAACCTCAAGATCAGCAGTTCGAGTCTGCCAGCTGTTTCACAGGCAAAAGATGAAGCTTTCTATTTCCATAAAGATTTCTAGCCTTGGACACCCTATGCAGGGTCACTGAGTAGGAACAAATTCCCCGGTACACTACCACCACCACCACCACCACCACCAGAAGAATGGGAGCTTGATGGCTCCACACTAAAAGCACTGGACTGCAAACAACAATGTTTGTGGTCCAAGCCCACCAGCCACTCTGAGGGAGAAAGATGAGGCTTTCTGTTCCTGTAAAGATTTACAGCTTTGGAAATCCTATACAGGGTCACTATTAGTCGGAACCAACTCCATGACACATCACCACCACCATCAATTTATAGAATACAATATATTATGATTTGCCTTCGTATTAAATCCTGGGAAGAAATTGGTTTTGGCATCCTATTATTTTAGCATATTAATGGATGATAAATGTTAACGTTTTACTTGGAAATGTTTGCATTTACATTAGTAGGTATAATTGAACTTTAATATGTGTGTACTGTCTGCGTTAGATTTACAACTCAGTGTTATGATAGAATCATGAATAAATTTTTTAAAGATCTTTCTTTCATTCACTTTCCATGCTCTGGATCATTGTGTATGTCAAGATAGTGCAAAGAATGCATAGGCAAAATTATTTGGAACCAGAGATCTTTTCAAAAAAAGAGTTTTTTGAATACATGTTTGGAATTCCTTCCTTTGTGTTACTCTGTTCAGTATAGTTATTTCTTGAGTTAATGCTGGCACTTTTTATTTTTAAGAAACTTTTCTGTTTCAAATTTATCATATGGCATGAATTTAGATTATATATTGGTATGATCATAACATCCATTCCATGCATTATAATTGAATCAGGTATTTTTAATTTGCTATTCCATAAAATCATGATAAACGGAGAAAATATTGAAGTTGTCAAAGATTTCATTTTACTTGGATTCACAAATAGCACTCATGTTAAATGTTAGCACAATTAACAATAAAGAAATCAAAAGGCAAATTGCCTTACACAAATCTGCTGCAAAAGATCTCTTTAAAAGTGTTAAAGAGCAAAGATGTCACTTTGAGGACTTGGGTGTGCCTGACCAAAGGCATGATCTTTTCAATCACTCATATGCATTTGAAAGTTGTTTTTAGATGCCATTAAGTCAGTTCAGACTCACAGTGACTCTGTCCAAAACAGAAGGAAAAAATGTCCAGGCCTGTATCATTCTCACAATTGTTACGTTTCAGCCCATTGCTGCTGCCACTGTGCCAATCCATCTTCATTGGAATCTTCCTCTTTTTTGATGATGCTTCTCTTTATCAAGCAAGATGCCTTTCTCCAGGTACTGGTCCCTCATGATTGTTGTTGTTGTTGTTGTTGTT
>NW_006408690.1:2098577-2099621 GCF_000296735.1 Chrysochloris asiatica
AAGCCAAAAGCAAATGACAAAAAACATCTATATATAGTTAATAAAATACAAACATCCTTCTGGTTTTCTCTGCTTTCAGTCTAGATATCAGCTATGATATCTCTAGTTTCATGTCCTCTTCTGAATCCAGCTTGAATTTCTAGCAGTTCCTTGTCTATGTACTCTTTATACACACACACACACACACACACACACACACACACACACATATATATATGTGGATTACATAGATTGTGTTTCTAATATTGAACCATCCTTGCATCCCTGATATGAATCCCACTTGATCACGATGAATTTGTCTTTTGATGTGTTGTTTAAATCTATTGGCTAGAATTTTGTTGAGAATTTTTGCGTCTATATTCATGAGGGATTTTGGGCTATAATTTTCTTTCTTAGTGATATCTTCCCCTGGTTTTGGTTTGATGGTTATGCTTGCTTCATAAAATATTTTAGGAAGTTTTCCATCCTCCTCTATATTCTGGAATAATTTGAGTAAAATTGGTGACAACTCTCCCCTGAATGTTTGGTAAAACTCACCAATGAAGCCATCTGGACCTGGATTTTTTTGGTTGGGAATTCTTTGATGACCTGTTCAATTTCTTCTTTTGTTATAGGTCTATTAAAATTTTCTACTTCACTCTGTGTAGCTTTAGGTAGGTCATGCTTTTCTAAAAACGTATCCATCTCCTCTAGATTTTCAAATTTGTTGGAGGACAACTCTTCATGTATTCTGTTATTATCCTTTTAATTTCTATGGTTCTGTGGTAACATCACCCACGTGGTTTCTTATGCATGTTATTTATGTCTTATCCTCTTTTCTTTTGTTAGGTTTGCCAATAGTTTGCCAATTTTATTAATCTGTTTGAAGACCCAGCTTCTTGTCCTGTTGATTCTTTCTATAGTTTTTCTGTTTTCTAGCTCATTTATTTCTGCTTTAATCTTTATTTCTTTTCTTTTGGTGACTGTAGGTTTACTTTGCTGGTCTGTTTCTAATTGTTGGAGATGGTGTGTTAATGTGTTGATTTTGGTTCTTTCTTCTTTTTG
>NW_006408690.1:2100370-2101295 GCF_000296735.1 Chrysochloris asiatica
TCTTTGTGTGTAAGGTGTGTCTCTTGCAGACAACATATTGAAGGATCTCATTTTCTTATCCATTCTGTCATTCTCTATCTCTTGACCAGTGCATTTAATCCATTGACATTCAGTATAATTATTGATAGGCATGAAGTAATTGCCATTATGTTTGGTTTTTTTGTGGTGCTGCTGGTTTCTTTGTTCTGCATGCCTTCCTGTGCTGAGTTCATGGGTTTGGTTTTGTTTTGTTTTTTTCTTTTTCTTGTCAGTTTCTTCATAGTTTAATATTTCCATGTTCTTCTTGTATTTTTCTTGATATATTGTGAAGTATTGATTTTCTTTAAGGCTATCCTGTATTCTGTTAACTTTTTCCTCCATTTAAAACAGTCTGTTTTATCCTGAAATCTATCTGACCTCTTCACCACCTGGATGTCTGTTCCTATACTTTCCCCCTCTCTTACATTGTAGTTATTTTGATCACAGGCTAACCTCCCAGATCCTCTAAATTTGTACTTGTAGTTTTGTTCTGTTCTGAACTCTTCCACTTGTCGACTGAGTTACTGGTGGTGTTGTGACGTATGTCAATCTCTAGTTATCTGTTCTTGTTGGTTATCATCCAAAGAACTCCCTTTAGGATGTTTTGAAAAATTGGGTTAGCTTTGACAAAGTCCCTTAGCTTCTGTTTATCCAGGAATATTTTAAGTACACCGTTGTATTTGGTTGACAGCTTTGTTGAGTAAAAGATTCTTGTTGTGAAGTGCTGTCAAACCAATTCTGACCCATAGCAACCCTGTATAGGGTTTCTGAGGAGTAGCTGGTGAGCTTGGACCACCGACATTGCAGTTCAGACAGCTTTGCAGTCTGGCACATTAACCCACAGCGCCACACAAGGACTCCAAATGATTCTTAGTTGGCAGTTTTTTCTGTAGGGTTTTATAGATAT
>NW_006408690.1:2102250-2104589 GCF_000296735.1 Chrysochloris asiatica
GAAACCCTGTACAGGGCCACTATGAATTGGAACCGACTCCACGGCATATAGCAACAATAACAACTGATTGCTTCCTGGTAGATGTGATCAGGAGATGGGCTTTTCTTTTCATTTCTCTTATTTCTCTACTCAAAGTGATTTTAGCTGGTGTTGGTTATTTACGCTGCACTAATATATAGCAGCTGGTATTAGCTTTTGCCCAGATGGTGCGATTTTATAGGGTATGATTGTAGTTTGGCTATATGACCACAGTTGCTATCTCTTCTTGGTATGTTAAGGAGAGAGAGAGCCCCCTGCAAAGTAAATAGGGGCTTAAGAAAAAGAGAGACCAGATTGGACACTAAAGTCTATAATCAACACACACACACACACCAAAAAAACCCCAAAACCATAGCAAGGCCACCTGAGAAATTTCAAGATGCTATTGTTGTCCTTGTGATGTAACTCAAGATGTCGCTTTTAGCTTTTTCCTTTTTTGCCTCTCTCACCGCTCCTCACGAGCATTCAGGTGTTTCCTGTAGTGAGAAATACCCCAGGGCTGGCCAGAACCATTTTGGATGACCTCCCATTTTAAGCTATTCCTGTTGACTCCTCCCTTCCCTTCTTTGATTCTGTGCCGAGTGATCTTTGTTGAGCAGACCCATGTGCATGCATCGTAGAACCCTCTGGAGGTGGGGGTGTTTACTCACTCAGTCACCCTCTAGTCACCAGAGTGGAGGTGCACAGACAGAGAAAGATAGATGAACAGGAAAAACATGTCTGCACCTTTATCTCCAACAATTGGTCAGATCTCTGTGATGGGAGTGCTCTCTTGATCTTGTATTTGCTCCATCCCACTCAAAATGACTGCGCTGGGACTCTCTGGCCTCCACAAATTAGAAAACACTACAGTTCTTGCTTCTGCTTAAAATCTCACTCATAGTAAGACTTCAATCCTTCTAAATATTCCTTTATTTGGAGTTCAGAGTTCTAGGACCATCCTTTGACCCTGTTTTGTCCAGTATTCCATGTTATTACTGGTGGAGGTCTGCAGGACTCTTCTCCCAATCCACCATCAAGCACCAGCCCCCTGTCTATGTACTCTTGCAGCCATTTTTTATTTATCTTAAGCAAAATTTTACTTGCATGTGGTAGTAATAATAGTGTCCATTGAATTTCCCATTTCATTGGGTCACCTTTCTTTGGAATGGGCACAAATATGGATTTCTTCTATTTGGTTGGCCTAGTAACTCTCTTACTATTCTCTTAGCATAGAATAGTGAGTGCCTCTAGTGCTTCATCAGTTTGTTGGAAGATTTCAATTTGTATTCCATCAATGTTTCATGCTTTGCTTTTTTCCAATGCCTTCAAGTGCAGCTTGAACTTCTCTTCTTATTTCAGTACTGTCATTTCTTTATATATATATATATCATTGCCTGTATATATATATATATCTCCAGGCAAACTATCACTTAATTCACAATAAAAACATATATATGTTTTTATTGTGAATTGAGTGATAGCTTGCCTGGAAAAGCATTAGCTAGACATTCATTCTATTGTATTTTGTTTCATTGCAATGCTTTCAATCCCCTCCATGCATCATCATTCAACAGCATTTGCTTACAATCCCTCTGTTTTTTGTTTTTGCTTTGGATATACACTGAAGTGCTCAGGAATATATAACCATGCAATCAACCAAAGGGTATACCCTGCACACTAGCCTCCTGGCCACCAGCACACAGCTCCTCTCCTTTCTTGAGTCTAGAGTCCCAGCCACTCCATCTCTCCTGTCATTGATTGTCTCTGCCTCCATCTCTGGGTTGCTGCTTCTCTGGATAGGGTCCCGTACTCTGCACTTCTCCCTTGATGGTCCCAGGGTCCTCTGCTCCTGGGTTGAAAGATCAACCACTCTCTTCCTTTGTTACAAAATGTCTACCTTTACATTTGCAACATTCACAATCAGTCCTGATAGCAATGATACACTGTTGAACCACAAGAGTCTTATCCCCATCTACTTTCACCAGTCCCATCTAGACAGGTTGGAAACCACTCAGTGGAGATTCTACCTTCCCCACATCCTCTGAAACTAAACTCCCTTTTGAAAACTCATAAGCCAGTCACTTGCTTCTTTTGTTGCCTCCTCCCCATCATCAGTACTATCAATTCTTGATCATATTCTATCTCTTGAAATGGTTGAACATAGACAATTTCATTTTAGTAAAGCAATTCTGTGCATTCCTTCCATCTTCTTTTGATGCTTTCTGAAACATTCAGTATTTTGTCCATAGGATCCTTCACTATTGCAATTTGCGGCTTGAATTTTTCTTCAGTTCTTTCAGTTTGTGAAATGCACCATC
>NW_006408690.1:2105273-2106502 GCF_000296735.1 Chrysochloris asiatica
CCCATCCCTATCAACCCTGTATACAGAGAGGATAGGATTGATCTTGGATGTGAAGACTCCTTCCCTCTTAGTTTGTATAAAATCAATGTCTTTTGAGTTATCAAAGAGATTAAGTAAGCAAGTAAAACAAGCATAGATGGAGGATGAGAGATGGCATGCCTTATAAAGATCCCCAAGGAGCTCAGTAATAGAAGTTGAAGAGAAAAATATCTTTCTTCTGAGTCAACAGGAAATAAATTTCTGTTTGATAAAGCCAATCATTTGTGGTACTAGTGTTACAGCAACACTAGAGGACTAAGGCAGAATTTAGTACCAAGAGTGGCTTGATATTCTACAGATACCTCAAATGTGGGATCAGCTTTGGAATTGGGTAATTGGTAAAGACTGAAAGAATTTTAAGTAAAAGCTAGATTGCCTTGTTGAGACTGTAGAATTACGAACAACAAAGGCAATTCTGTGAGAGTTCAGAAGGAAGTGAAGAGAGGTTTTGAGAAAGTATTGCTTAGTGAATACATATGGTACCAGCAACAGAATGTTACTAGAAATGCAGATAATAGATGTGCTTCTGACAGTACTTTAAAGGAGAATAGTGGACATGTGATTGGACAATAGAGGAAGGGAGATGCTTTTTATTCACTGGCAAATAACTTGTCTGAATTATGCAAAAATGTTTGGTGAAAGGTAGAACTTATAAGTAGTGAACTTGGATATCTGGTTGATGAGATTTTTTAAACAACATCTTAAAGGTTCACATGATTTCCACCTGCTGCTTAAGAGTAATATGCAAAAGGAAACAGAGGGACTGAAAAAATTAACTATGTAAGATGAGAAGAAAATGCAAAGATTTAGAAAAGTCTGTTATACAAACTAAACACACGTGTCCTAGAATGTTAACCAAGAATGTGGCTGCATGATCTTTTGTTAAAGTGATTAAAGCCTCTGATTGATGAATCTAACCAAGTAGCATATCAGAAAACCCACCAACTTTGACGTAAGGGAACAGAGAAAAAATGAAGGGAAAGAAATTTGCCTGCCTCCTGGAATTCTACAGGCAGCATGCAAGCCAAAGGAGCTATATCAGTTGTCTTTCAAGAATACCACTCTGGGGAAGCACAGTGATGAGCAGAACTATTGGGAGGAACATGGGAAGCAGGCTCTTCTTGCTTTCAAACGATGAGGCTACAGTCTCCTGGATCTCACAGGGTGGGAACACAGCCTCCTAGATTTCA
>NW_006408690.1:2107718-2108828 GCF_000296735.1 Chrysochloris asiatica
TTATCTTCCCCAAGAGTAGACGGAGAGAGAGCTCCTTCTCCTAGACCTGGACGCCTAAATATGGACTTCTGGGCTCCTAAACCATGAGAAAATACATTTTGGTTTGTTAAAGTTACTCACTTGTATTTCTATTTTAGCAAAACCAGCTAACAAAGACATAGAGTAAAAACATACAAATAAACAAACAAAAAACTATTTAACCTTCATAAAAATGAATGCACACAAAAGGTATTTCTTAAAATGTTTGTTTTTCATCATCTCTTTCAAAATACTCTTTAGATATCAAGTTTGATTTTAGCATAAGTTAATGATTATATTTCCTATGTTTTTCTGATTCTAATATTACAAATGACACAATTATACTTTTATAAGAAAATCCATCTTTATTTTAACTTCAGCTGCAGTAGTCTGGTAGCCAGTGAATATTAAATAAACTTTTTCCCCCACCTACCTCCAACAGTGCTTACTTCACAGGAAAGAATTTGCCATGGGACTTGAGCACTTCACTCATGATATACTTGTTTTTTACAGAAAAAAAACTCAGAACCATTCATAAAATCTTTCTCTTATACATATCCAGCAAATTTTATCAATTGTGTTATTTAGGAAAAAAAAGCAACAATAACAAAAACTTGGTGGTCATAAAAAATTAGATACTAACTACATGACATTAGAGGTCAAACCCTTGGAAGGTAGTATGGATTCTGCTGGCCCACGATTGGTTTTTATTTTGCTTGATCAGTGCAGTTTATATAGTCACCAAGTTTTTGCAGATTTTCATTCTGAAAAGTCAATATCCAAGGGCATATTTTAAATTAATCAAACCTGTTTCTGAGAGATAAGCTAAATAAGTTGTTCAAAGGAGAATGTGAAATGTAAAGTTGTGTATTCATCATTATATTTAGCTTCAAGAAATAACCTTACATAACCCCTAAGTTGGTTTTGTAAGGTCATTTCTTGATCAAGAGTGATGTGTGTTAGGATTGTATCCTTTCACCTATATGCTGAGCAAATAATATGAGAAACTGGACTATATGAAGGACACAACATCAAGAATGGAAGAAGAGAGATGGAGGCAGAGATGATGACGTGGAGAGATGGAGCAGCTGG
>NW_006408690.1:2111483-2119448 GCF_000296735.1 Chrysochloris asiatica
TTTCTCTGCATTGAGAGTAATGTATGCTGTTGGTTTAGAAATCAAAGTTTTGCTAAAGATGAAAGACTTAGACAAACAGGAATTGTCATAAAGAAATGAAAAATTATATCAAAAGGGTTAAAAATTCATTTCAGGTTTCCCAAAATTATGATATTTCTTTAAAATATTTCAGTTACTTGTTACTTCTTCTCCCTGGTTTGATTGCAGCCTCAAGCCTAGCTCTTTTCATCCTAACTGAAGCTTTAAATTGAGTCACATAGTCTTTACCAAAGGAGCTCTGGTAGCATAGTGGTTACAAATCAGGCTGCTAACTTCAAGGTCAGCAGTTCGAAACTACCAGTTGTTCCACAGGAGAAATATGAGGTTTTCTGCTCCAGTAAAGACTTACAGCCTCAGAAACCCTATATAGAGTCTCTATGAGTCAGAATCGACTGCATGGCACATAACCACCATCCTTTACCAAGTGTGAGGTTACCATTGTCCCTGGGTTGAGAGTAGTTCTAAGAAAAGATTATCACATAAGCCTTAAACAGGCTAAAACAAAGGAGAACTTCAGAGAGAATCAGGAAGATAATTGGAGCCATTCTAATTCATGACAAATTCCCCTCTACAAATACTTAAAAATCTTTCAATATTCAATTTCGTAACCAGTAGAACACTCAGGATTTTTAGGCTGTACCCTCTTTAAATGAAGATCATTTTTTTAATTTGGCAGTCACAATAACCAGCAAAGTATTTGTTGTTAAGTGCTATCTATTCAGTTCTGACTCGTAATGACCCTGTGTGGGGTTTCCAAGGGCAGCTGGTGAGTTTGAGGCACTGACCTTGCAATTCAAATCAACCTTGCAGTCCATGCCACAGTGCCACACCAGGACTCCTTGTTGTTGTGTTCCCTCAAATCGGTTCCCACTTTTAGTGACCCTGAGAGGTTTTCCAAGAAGTGGCTGGTCAGCTTGAATCACCCACCTCTTGGACATTAGTCCAGTACTGATCCTACAATGCCACATTAGGACTACTTTGTTGTTGTTGTTGTTGTTAAGTGCCATCGAGTAGGTTCCGACCCATAGCAACCCTGTATAGGGTTTCCAAGGAGCAGCTGGTGAGCTTGAACTGCCGACATTGCAGTTCAAACAGATTTGCAGTCTGGTGCATTAACCCACCGGACTCTGCATATACTAAATTTTCTGTTTGCTTGTCAGGAAAAAAATGACTGAATCCTTGAGTAAGTATCTTCTTTCTAAAAGTGTTAAGAACATAAGATTAATTGTTGTTAAGTGGTTTCAAGTGGATTCTGACTCACTGCAACTCTGTGTAGATTTTCCAAGGAGTAGCTGGTCGGTTTGAATCAGCCAAACTTGTGGTTAGCAGTCCAATGCTTCTCCTACAGCTCCATACAAGCATGGCATAAATGTGACAAGGTATTCATTGATTCTTCTAACTAAACAAAAGTCTGCTTTTGAAAGAGTCTGAAATAATTTCAATGTTTGTCTCTAATAGCTAGCTAGAACATATGAGGGCAAGCCAAAAATATCTACCAGAAGTCTTTTATAAAATCATTTGCTGTTGTTAAAGCAACAAATAGTGAATCTATTGTTTCTCAAGTAATCTTCCATCTAAGTCTATACACTTTTTAACTCTAGAACTTTACCCAAAGAATTTTATGCTCTATGATTTACACCCCTTCAAAATGGCAGTTTTGATATCCTAGAAAGACCCAAATCTTGCTGCTTTTAAAACTTTACATTTTGGATTATAAAATAAACACTTGAGGGGGGAGAGGAAGAATAGCCAGAAATATCACTATAGAAAGCTTGTAAGTCCGTCTTCTGCCTATAACTGATTGGAATATCTAAAGTGGGGCTACAACGTGCCTAGTGAAGGAGGCTTCCTGTGGAGCCTCTGCATTACATAAGATCACAGGTGGTATCCTGAACTCCATCCAGAATCTTCTGAGGTCAGAAACTTCCACTGGAAAGGAGAAGCAGACCAGCCTGGAGTGACTAGAAGAACAGAAGATACTTCTTGAAAGAAAGACCAACAGGAAAAATACAAAACAATAACTGCAGTCTGACTGACTACTACAAGAACAAGCAAGTTGCTCACTAAGGAGACATTAAGGCAAGTGGTCAGATCCCCTCAGGGCAAACCCCTTTCCAAGACTAAGATTCAAGGGGAATACAAGAGCAGACATGCACTCTGACTGGTGACCACATTGGTCACCGATAAGGGGAAGTGAGGGAAAAACAGGAATGAAGCTGCAAGCTAAGTCCTACAATGTTCAATAGACTCCTGTGAACCCGGGTGGAGACCTGGTTGGCCAGCAGCATGGAAAGACACCTGGAGACTCCTGGGCTCAGAGTCAGTGCCATAGCCACAGAGGACTAGAGTGGAGAGTGAAGCGTCCAGCTGATAAGAAGAGAGGGCATATGTACAAGAATACCCACGCTTGCAGATACCCACTTGACCTGGCCTCAATGGCTGGATGATCAGAGCTGAACTAGAAGAGGAAAAAAAGAGTAATCTGATAAAATTTGATGAACTTGACCTACACCTATGGATGCAGTAGCTCAAAAGAGGGAACAAATCTTTACAGTGAGGATCATTCCCACCTCCTCTATACACAGGATAGACAGGGATGGGCAACTTGGACATTGGCTACTCAAAAGGGGGGGCTTTAAAGGCAAGAAGTGACTGGCTTATAAGCTTTCAAGAGGGAGCCTAGATCCAGAGGACGTGAAGGAAGGTAGAATCTCCACTCAGTAGTATCAAATCTGTCTGGGCGGAGCTGATGAAAGTTGCTATATTCTTTTGACTTGGCATGCCGTAATATGAGATTAGAAATTTTTTTGCACACATAGATAGGAAAATGCTTTTAAAAAATAAAAGAAAAGTCTTGATTTAAGTGAAGAAAGTTTATTTTATCTAGTGTTTCACTCCAATTTTCCATTGAGATTGAAATTTTTATTTCAGAGTTGCAATCTTTTGTCCATTGATTTTTTTTTTAAGCTTGGGCACTAAATCAATGTCTGCATAAAGTAAATTTTGAAGTGCTGTTGTTGTTGTTCGGTGCCATCAAGTCAGTACCAACCCATAGCGACCCTATAAACAACAGAACGACACACTGCCCGATCCTGGGCCCACCTCACTACTGTTGCCATGCCTGAGTCCATTGTTGCTGCCACTTGGCCAATCCATCTCATTGGGGGTCTTCCTCTACCACTTATAAATGTCTGTATTCTCCTGTTTGGACAGTAGTAACAGAAGTCATTAGTGAGAAAGTTTGAGGCCCGCAGTAAATAGGAGTGGCTTTTGAGAGACTGAAATAAGTGTAACCTCAAGTTTATCAAGTGAAGCTAAAAGATCAGCTCATGATTGAAACTCTATAAAGATTTGCAATGCACTGAGATGAGTACAGAAAATCCCTGCTTTGTGTTGTTGTAAAGTACAGTTGAGTTGGTTCCAATTCATAGCCACCTTGTATAGGGTTTCCGAGGAGTTGCTGGTGAGTTTGAACTGCCAACCTTGCAGTTCAAACCAACCTTGCAGTAGAGTGCTTATCCTACAGTGCCTCACCAGGACTCAGCTAATAGTTGCAACTCTAAAGATTTGCAATGCAGTAAGATGAGCACAGAAGTGAATTTTTCTGTTGTTTTGTTCAGCAGCCAGAGTGAGCCCCTGCCACAAGAATAGTCCTCACAAGTAAACCCCTGCCAACTCCACTGTAAATGACCATGGTAAAAATTACAAGCAATTGCCCACCTGGAAGCCTGGACATTCTGAAAGGGTTTCGTTATGGGAATTATTTTCCTGGGGTTGCCATGGTTTCTGTGATGCACTCTCCCCTCTCTCTCTAGTTGGATGATTTTAGTTAATCAATGGCAAGCCACAGTGTAATCATTTTCTCTTCAGAGGAAACAAGGAAAAAGAACAAGCCTGGACTCGCTTGCACAATGTCACTGCTGACAGTGATTTTTTGGCTACAAAAAAAAAAAAAAAGACATGTTCTTATTCTAAATACAGAGCAGAGAGGAAAATTTGGGCAGAAATTGTAACCTGGGTAAAAGTACCATCTGAAGGCTAGCCTTTTGAGAAGCATCAGAGAGGCTCTTAGCCCCAACGCAACACCTACTTATTGTTGTTTGGTGTCCTCAAGTCAATTTTCTACTAGTTGAAAGCCATGGGCTTTCTTTTTTCCTTTTTTTTCTAAAGATGAATTTATATGCATGTTATACAATTGATAAGTGATGCAATTTTTAGTTTGTATCTGGGGAGGCTTTCAGGAGACAAATATAGTCGGGCATATTGTTGTTAAGAGTTGTTGAGTTGTTTCCAACTCATAGCGACTCTATATAGGGTTTCTGTGGAGCAACTGGTGGGTTTTGAACTGCCTACCTTGCAGTTAGTGGTGGTAACGTGCCATGGAGTCGGTTCGACTCATAGCGACCCTATGTAGGGTTTCTGAGGCTATAAATCTTTATGGGAGCAGAAAGCCTCATCTTTCTCCTGCAGAACAGCTGGTAGTTTTGAACTGCTGACCTTAAGGTTCGCAGCCTGTCGTAACCATTACCTCTAGTGCTTATCCTATAGTGCCACAAGAGGAATCCATAGATGTGGTGGTGGTGTGCCATTGAGTCGGTTCTGACTCACAGCGACCTTGTATAGGGTTCCCGAGGCTGCGCATCTTTATGGGAGCAGAAAGCTTGGCCAATCATCTTTCTCCCATGGAGTGCCTGGTGGATTTAAACTGTTGACCTTAAGGTTAGCAGCTCAACACGTAACCCACTATGATACACTAAATACCACCCTGCCATTACTTGGCATCATATGTGGGTAGCGTCAAAATTTGGACCCAGGAAAGTTCAGTCTGACTTCATAGTGAGCAGAATGTTACTGGGAAGTTGATTTGTTTTGATTTTGTACTTCATTTGAACTAATCTAACTAAATAAGGCAGGAGAAAGCAGACTGCATGATTTAGGCTATTTTCCTGAAGGCTCCCCAAATACAGAACACTGGCCTGGAGGCTGGCCCCTCTTCATTCCTGCTCAACGCTGGCTTGGGTCCCTTTGCTGACCCCTTCCCCCAGCCAGCGGATGCTGCTGCTATTTGCAACACAGCCTGGAGGATCCCCACCTGTTACTTCCCAGTGGGGACAATGCTGTTAGACTGGTCCAAGGTTGGAACTCTTTTTCTTTTCTTTTCTTTTTTTCACTTACAAACAAAAAATGCCTTCCTTGTTGTCCTATTAGGCTTTGCAGTCCCAGATGTGTCAGGAGCTGGTTCTTGCAAAACAGCCTAACTAAGGAGTTCTTTGCTACATTACATAATGGTAGGCTTCACGTCACTTTTCCATTGGTGTCGGTCTGTGCTGAGTAGTCTTTTGGTGATGTTCTGAAGTTCAGACTCCTTCAAAGCCAGGAGAGTAAAGCCCAACAGCAAAATAATTGGAAAGAAACAGAATATAAGCCATGTGGCCTTGGATCTTCCCTGAAATGCCAGCCTGGATCTATAATTTGTCTCTATAAACTTGTGAACAGTCTTCTTAAATGCCAAGTCTAATGTATCGTCTGTCCCTCAGTGCCAATCTTCTTGCCCTACCTTTGAACATTTAACAATGGTGATTACTTCTTTTCTTTTTGAGACTGCTTCTCCTTTGCTTTCTGTTAACACTGTACTTTTTATTTAAAAAACAAAACAAAAACTTTTTATTGTGAATTGGGTGAAGGTTTACAGAGTCAGTCACATTCAACAAATCAGACACATCGTTTCATCTCAATGATTGCATTTCTATCAATGCAACATCACTTATTCCACTTCCTCCATTTGTTTGTTTCTTTTCTTTTTTAATGTTGTATTGTGAATTATGTGATAGTTTACATGGGAGAACATTAGCTTTACATTCATCCTATCGTATATCATTTCATTGCCGTGTTTACAATCCCCTCCGTGTATCATCAGCCAACCTAAGAGTATACCCTGTAAGCCTGCCCTCTGGTCGTCAGCACACAGCCCCTCTCCCTCTCTGGGTCTAGAGTACCCAGCCGCTCCATCTCTCCACGTCATTGCATCTGCCTCCATCTCTGGTATCACTCTTTCTCTGGGTAGGGTCCGATGGTCCCACCATGGGGCTTTCTTGACTGCAATCTTTATGGAAGCAGATTCACTTCCATGAGGGGTCTTTCTCCCATAGAGGACCTAGTGGGTTTGGACTACCTTTCCAATAGCAGCTGAGTGCTTAATTGTTTGTGCTACTAAGACTCATCAAATACTCTTCCTAGGACATACTTTTACCAGAATGCTCATCCAGGAGAGTGTCAGGAAGAAATAGCTGAGAATTACTTAGAAGCCATTTGTTGTTGCTGGTGAGTGCCCTTCAGTTGGTTCCAACTCATAGTGAGGGAGTGACTGTGGGTTTGAACCATCAACCTTTCAGTTAGTAGTACAGTGTTTACCCTACAGTGCCACACTAGAACTCCAAGCAGCCATATGGTGGTGTGCTATTGTCAGTTCCAACTTACAGCAACCCTATATAGCATTTCCAAGGCTGAAAATCGCATTTGTCTCCCACAGAGCAGCTGGTCGATTTGAATTTCTGAACTTGCGATTAGTAGCCCAAAGTGTAACCCACTATTCCATAGTGAGCTCTTATTATTGCTCTTAACTAAAGCCAATCCTGGTGTAGCTCTATAGGATAAAGCACTGGATCACCATGTTGGCTTGAACCACAGGGTCGGCTGTTCAAACCCATCAACTGCTCTTCAGAAACTCTATACTGGTTTGCTGTGAGTTGGAATAGACTTGACAGCACTTTACAACAACAATGACAAAACCAATCACTGCTTCAGGTTTCTGTAAACTTTATGTGTTGAGTATTATTAAAAGAAAATATTAGAGAGTTTCAAGTACAAACAAAATATAGGTAAGAATGCTATTAAGAGAAGCAGACAAATGGAAAATAACCACAAGTAAAAATGATGCTTAGATCACTCAGAAAGCTGAATATTCAAGAACTGGCACCAGCCTGCCTTTCTGATCCCAGGGGTTGATTTGGTATAATTTATGTATGCCACACTTACTAGATTGCTAATGTGTAAATGCTGGCAGATGTTGGTATAAACTTCAGCCTTCCCCACCAAGAATTCATTCCTTCCCCTTACATTTCATCAGACTGTGGGAACAGCATATGTGAAGTCTAAACAGGCCTCTCTGAGGAAGAAGTTCTGAATTCCTGGTCGGCAAAGTGGACGGAAGGGAATGATGATAAATACAACAAAGCAAGACAAGACTACAAAAGAAAGTGAATGAAACAACCTTCTCAATTGTAATGAACATTAACATTAAAATTCAGTCAACCCCCTTTCTAAATTTTATAAGCAGCAGCCAAGGCCAGAGTTCTATGTAGAAATGCCACAGCATCCCTACTGTTTTGACTGATATACTTAATTTATTTTGTGTGGTTTCAATTCATATAGGAAAACAGACCCATTTTCAGATAGGCCCAGCTCTCTCCAAAAAGGTCTGTGTTCCCTTCATGAAGAGAAATTCAGAGCCCAGGTATACATTCTCAGAGATATGTTGTTGTTATTGTTAACTGCCATGAAGTCAAGTTGATTTCCAAGTAGCGGCCGTTGGATTTGAACTACCAATCTGGCAGTCCATTGATTATCTTATAGCTCCACACTAAGGCAAATAGGAAAGATTAAAAAGAAAACAAAGCTATGTAAATAAAATAAAAGACACAATGTGAATTTAGTGCAACTTTATTTCTGATATAACTTCATTTTAAAATAAAAAATTAGAAATAATTGTGAGCTTATACATTTTTCACTAATATCTGATGTGCTTATTGATAATAACTTATCAAGTTATTCCTGGTATTGTTAGAGCTGGTGGAGCAAACAGTTAAGCGCTCAACTGCTAATAAAAAAGTTGGCAGTTTGAACCCAATCAACTGGTCGCTATGGGTC
>NW_006408690.1:2120313-2149791 GCF_000296735.1 Chrysochloris asiatica
TGGATGCATCACTACAATAGAATATGGAATGGAAACATCCTCAATCGTGGACCAAGAAAAGGCTCAAAAATCAGCCATCAGCAGAAAAAATGATGTTTACAGTTTTCTGGGATTCTCTGGGCCAGTATTGGATTCTCAAGGGCCACTATCAGGAGAAAGGGTCAACAACCAACAGTGCTCTTTACCTTGAGATGCTCACTGAAGAGCTGAAGCCTAAACTTCAGATTAAAGAAGAGGACTGCTATCCAAGGGCATTATGATCTTGCATGACAATGCACATCCCACACCTCTGCCCACACTGTTGACAGTCTGCAAAACTTCCTTTTGAGGTGTTAAAGCAACCTTCCTATAGTCCTGATATTGCTCCAGGAGATTTTCACCTGTTTGGTCCCCTGAAAGCAGTCCTTCAAGGCTGAAGGTTCACTTCTGATGAAGAAGTGAAGACAGCGTTACAACCATGGCTTACAGCTTAGCCTAAAACATTTTTTAGTAAGAGAATACGAAAGCTTGTTGACATATGGACAAAGTGTATTGAAAAGCAAGGCGAGTATTTTAAAAATGATGTATTTGTCTTTTCTAAAAGTTGATTAAAATTAATTCTACAGCCAATGCAGATAATTTTGACTCACCTTCATATATAAGAAAGCATTTCAACCATTTTTATGTGTACAATTCAATGTTATTAAGTTCAACACAATGTGCAACCATCACACCACTATTCATTTTCATATTTTCATCAGCCTTAACCAAAACTCTGTATGTCTTGAAC
Source organism: Chrysochloris asiatica (assembly GCF_000296735.1). Classification (NCBI taxonomy): domain Eukaryota; kingdom Metazoa; phylum Chordata; class Mammalia; order Afrosoricida; family Chrysochloridae; genus Chrysochloris; species Chrysochloris asiatica. The sequence continues at coordinate 2,121,083 of NW_006408690.1, forward strand.
AATAGTCATTCATTTCCCCACCCTTGTCACTGTTACACTTTAATCTCTATATATTTGCCTATCCTTGATACCTCATATAAGTGGGATTATACAATATTTATTCTTTGCATATGATTTGCTTCACTCAATATAATGTTTTCTAGGCTCATCCATATCACAACATGAATTCGAACTTTATTTCTTTTTCCAGCACATTTGTGTCATCGATGATGGCCACTTGGGTTGTTTTCACCTTTGGGATAGTATGACTAATGCTGAACATTGGCATCATTTTTTTGTTTGTTTTGGTTTTCAGTACCTGCTTTGATTTCTTTTAGGCATATCCATAGGAGTAGAATTGCTGGGTCATAATATATTTTTAGGACCTTCTTTGGCTGATGAGAAGAAACATCCACAAGGATTCATGAATAGTAGAAACTTGCAATGCACTGAGAATGAATATAGGATAAGTGGAAGTCTCAAAATGAAATGGAATGCATAAGTATTCTTATCCTAGGGATTAAGGAGTTGAAAAGGACTACAGTTGGTGATTTTTGAATTGGACAATCATATGGTTTACTATGCTGGGAATGACAAATTGAAGAGGAATGGAATCAACTTCATCATCAAAGAGAGCATCTCAAGATCTGTCTTGAAATACAATGTTTTTTGTGATAGGATAATATTCATATGCCTACAAAGAAGACCAGTTAATACCATTATTATTGAAATTTACTCACCAACTATTAAAGCCAGTGATGATGAAATTGAAGAATTCTATCGACTTTTTCAATTTGAAATTGATAAAACAAGGAATCAAGATGCACTAATAATGAATTGTTATTGGAATACAAGAGTTGGAAACAAAGAGTAAAGATCAGGAATTGATGAATATGGCCTTGAAGATAGAGACGATGTATGATAGAATTTTACAAGACCAATGACTTGTTCAATGCAAATATTTTTTTTTTTACAATAGCATGAAAGGTGACTATACACTTGGACTTCACCAGTGGAATAATCAGGAGTCAAATTGACTACATCTGTGGGAAAAGACAATGGAGAAACTCAATATCATCACACAAAACAAGGCCAGGGGCTGACTGTAGAACAGACTATCAATTGTTTATAAGAAAATTCAGGCTGAAACTGAGAAAACAAGTTGACAAGAATCAAAATATGACCTGAATATATTCCACCTGAATTTACAGACCATCTCAAGAACAGATCTGATTCATTAGACACTAAGGACTGAAGACCAGAAGAGTTGTGGGATGACATCAAGAACATCATACATGAAAGAACCAAAAGGTCATTAAAAAGACAGGAAAGAAAGAAAAGACCAAAATGGATGTCAGAAGAGATTCAGAAACTTACTTTGCAGCATAGAGATGTGAATGAAAGAAACGAGGAAGTCAAAGAGCTGAACAGAAAATTTCAAAGGGCAGCTCGAGAAACCAAAGTAAAGTATTATAATACAATGTGCAAAGACCTGTAGTTAGAAAACCAAAAGGGAAAACACACTCAGCATTTATGAAGCTGAGGGAACTGAAGAAAAAGTTCAAGCCTCTACTTACAATAATAAAGAATTATATGGGTAAAATGTAATTTTTACACAGAAAGCACCAAATGACACAGAAAGCACCAAAAGAAGGTTGGAAGGAATATACAGAATCACTGTACCAAAATGAAATAGTTGGTATTCAACCATCTATTTGGTCAAAAATTGATGGTACTGAAGAAAGAACTCCATCAATGAAGACATTGATGAAAAGCATGGATTTGACAGAATTCCAGTTAAAATGCTTCAACAAACTGATGTAGTCCTGGAGGCACTTATTTTTTTCATGTCAAGAAATTTGGAAGACAGTTACCTGGCCAATGGATTGGATGTGATCCATATTTGTTCCCATTCCAAAGAAAGGTGACCCAACAGAATGTGGATATCATCAAACAATATCGTTAATATCACAGGCAAGTTAAATTTTGCTGAGGATCATTCAAAAGCAGCAGCAGGACATCCACAGGGAGGTTCCAGAAATCCTAGCGGTATTCAGAAGAGGAAAGGAAACTAGGGCTATCATTGCTGACATCATGTGGATCTTGGCTGAAAGCAGAGAATACCAGAAAGATATCTCTATGTGTTTTATTGACTATGCAAAGGCATTCGATGGTGTGGATTATAACAAACTATGGGTACCATTGCGAACAGCAAGCATTTCCTGGAAAAAAACAATAAAGTAAGCGAGTGGGATGGCAACTTTATGTGTGTGTGTGTTGGGGAGGAGGACTAGCTTTTATTTTAAATACAGTAGCCAGAAAAGACCTGCCATTGAGTGTATCAGGCAGGAGAAAGAAATTTAAAAACTCTAGAGCAGGAGCACGTAAAGAAGCCAGGAAGTTTGTCCGGAGAGAACATAGGGACTCAAATTTAGTGGGTCTTCCTTGAACTCAGCTCCATTTCTCTCTACCCTTCAAGGAGTCAGCATGCTCATGGAGTCCCCTGAAAGTCGGAGTCCCGTTTTTGGCTGATGTCTGTCCTCCCCTGATGGCTCATGATAGCACTTTGCTTTCTCCCATCACGTAGCCATAAATGGCAGAAGGCATTAGGAGCTGCTTCTCATTAAGCTAAAGGCAACCCTAAGGATTTCGGATCTGTGGCTATGTATGGTGCATTGTCCACATGGTAGGATGGGATTTTGTTGCTGTGCCCTGGGGATGCTGCTCTGCTCAGTGTAGAAAGGCACATGGCATCATTTACATTCGTGTGGCCTCTAATAGAATCAGTTACTGGTTTTCTAATTTGCAGATTTGGCCCATGAGCTGATGGTCTCATATCCAGTGCTTCTCTATGCCATTCCATCCAGCTGTCTGCTCCACTGCCTTTCTAGTATGTTTTAAGCCCTTTCAGTTTTCATGGCTGCCTCTGTATCAGAAGGAAGCATTTTGTATCACCTTTGATGACTAACGGGTATTGTTGTTGTTGTTAAGTGCCGTTGAGTCGGTTCCGACTCATAGCGACCCTGTACAGGGTTTCCGAGGGTGTAAATCTTTACAGGAGTAGAAAGCCTCGAAGATAATAATAAACCTTCTACAGTAGAACAAAAACAAATGTTTGTGATTTTTTTTCCCCATTTTTCTCTAGTTCAGAATAACAATAGATTAAAATCTTAAAGAGAAATAGAAATATATCTCATCTGAGATTATTTTCAAGGTCGCCAGTGACTTGGGGCTCAGGGCTACCATATTGTCCAGGAAGAATGCAGGGTTATGGAGTTACTAAAACAATTCCTTCCACCACCAGCAATCTTTCAGTAGGGAAGGGGGCTAAAAGAACTATGCTCTGTCTTTAACCCATCTAACTGTACTCCTGTCTACAGAAAAACCCATGATTTGATTGTGGTTTCACCAAAAGTAATACAGCATTTATAATTAGCTCAGATGAGAATGTTATAGCCACAATACTTACAACAAATGTGTCAATTAATTAATAAAGAATGAAAAAATAGCTAAATGTTTGTTCAATTATTTTCCTCAAAGTTGTTTAAGGTCCTAAAACATAGTACTAATTGTTACCATCCACATAAACCATAATATCCATTTACGTCCAATTACCATGACATGCAACAAACAGGAATGCTATTTAAAGTGTTTATTGATTTGTGAGTTTAATTTGGTCTCCACATTTAATCTATTGATCTTAAGAAGAAAACATGTTACCTAAGAGAGCTCTAAGCATTCAAAATTATAAGAAGTGAAATAAAATTATTTTTTAATCTTTTAATGCCCTTGACATTTCTCTAGTTTCTCTCCCTGAAAAACCGGGTCAGTATGAAGTAAGTGACATGCTCCTTGAACAATACAATAATTTTAGGAAATAGACTGTAAAACAGTCCTTGCAGTTCTGACAGACAGGGAGATAGCATCAAAGACACTAAGCCAGTGATGCACAACACTGATCACTTCCTTTTGAAGCATTCCTCGTCTTTAATGATAAGTCTTTCTCCTATTTTCCTTCAAGCTCTTTGGTTGCTCCTTTAGGGGACTTGCTCCTTTGTTTTTAAACATGTTATCTTAGATTTCATCTCACCTCATTGTCTAACAGAGCTCTCCAGTAAAAATATTATGCAAGACATACGCGATATAAAAATTTCTAGTAGCTTTATTTTTTAAAAAAGGAGCTCTGTGACAAAAATGAGTTAAGCGTTGGGCTTCTAAATGTAAGGCTGGCAGTTCCACCACACCAGCCACTCCATGAGAGAAAGATGAAGCTTTCCGCTCTTATAAAGATTTGCAATCTCAGAAAACTTAATGTGGGTTACTATAAGTCAGAATCTACTGGATGGCAGTGGGTTTTTGGTTTGATGTTTTTTCATACTAAACAGAAGCAGAAAGGAAAAGGTGGAACTAAGTTTGATAATATAGTTTGGACACCATTGTACCTCAAAGATTATTTCAACTTGTAATTAATATAATTATTGAGACACTTTATATTCCCTTTCGTACTTACTGTTGGTATTGTTAGGTGCTATGGAGTTGGTAATTTCCACAAGGCAAGGAAACACTGCCTTATCCTGGGCCATCCTCACAACTGTTTTTATGTTTAAGCACATTGCTGCAGCCAAAGTGTCAGTATATCTCCTTAAGAATCTTACTTTTTTTTAATTGTATTGTACTTTACCAAGCACGATGTCCTAATAACATGTCCAAAGTATGGGAGATGAAGTCTCTCCATTCTTGTTTCTAAGGAGCAGTCTTGCTGTACTTCTTCTAACCCAGATATGTTCATTCTTCTGGCAGTCCATGGTACATTTACTATCCTTCGCCAATACCATACTAAGTTTTCAAAAATCTGGTGTGTGTTTTACACTTATCACACATCTCAATATGTTGTTGTTTTAAGTGTCGTAGAGCCTGTTGGGACCCTGTGTAGAGCTTCCCAGAAATGACTGGTGAGTTCCTTGTGGTGCAAACAACCTCGTGATCCAGTGTTGATCCTACAGCTGTAGGATGGACTCACCTTATTTCAAATGCCAAATACCCACATATGGTAAATGGTTACTGTATTAAGCAGCACATTATAAGTGAGCTCACCTCTTCCTACAGATCCATAGATTCATAACTCCCACCCTTGTGTGGTGATACATGATAAGCACTAGACTGGTAACCTCAAGGTCAGCAGTTCAAACCCACCAGCCACTCTCAGAAACCTCATACAGGATCACTATGAGTTATAACTGATTGAAGGCACTTAACAACAACAATATGTTTATGTCTTAGGCCCAGACAGTTTTTCTGAGCTCTGAACCCATATATACAAAGCCCTATCCAGAATACCCTACAGACACCAGTAGTTTGTTTTAATGTAGGAATAGTAGTCATTACTGTTATGCAATGATATATTAGATCTCCTCTTTCTGACATGAGGTAGGATTGCACTTTCTTGCCTCTTCAAGCTAGGAGCAGATTTGGGACTTTCTTTGGTTTATAACATTTGAGACAAAGTAATGGGTATGATTTCAAGATTAAAGCATTTTAGGATCAGGGAAGACTCACCAAGTTTGCTTCTCTCAGATGCAGCCCAGAGATGCATCAGAGTGGAATCTTCATCCTCCAACATCCCTCAGTAATAAGAGCATGAACCAGAGCTTCTAACCTACTAAATACAGATATGTACTGTCAGAGGGAAATACAACTCAGCATTAAGTAAGCTACTGAGATTTAGCAGTTGCATGTTATTGCAGCATAACCTATGCTATACTGATTATCACAATAAATTACGTTGTATCGAGAACTAGTGACCTATGACTTCATGTTGGACAAGTAGGTGACCACATGGGGGAACAAGAATAAAGACCACGGCCAACGAAATAAGCCTAGAGTATTAAAGGGCCACTAGAAAGAGCTGGAATTATGGAGGTAACAACTATGCCTCAAGGAAATTTGAGTACCTTACTCAAGCTGGGGGAACTGAAGAAAAAATTCAAGCCTCAACTTTTGTTATTGAAAGATTCTCTGGGCAAATTATTGAATGATGCAGAAAGCATCAAAAGAAGATGGAAAGAATACACAGAATCACTGTACCAAAAAGGAATAGTTAAAGTTCAACCATTTCAAGAGGTAGCATATGATCAAGATCAAATGATACTGAAGGAGGGAGTCCAATTGAAGGAATTGGCAAAGAACAAGGCACCAGGAATTAATGGAATAAAAATTGAAAAGTTTCAAGAAAGTGAGGTGGCACAGGAGGTACTCACTCATCTCTGCCAAGAAATTTGGAAGACAACTATCTGGCCGACTGATTTAAAGAGAACCATATTTGTGCCCATTCCAAAGAGAGGTGACCTAACGGAATGCAGAAATAATTGGATAATCCCTTTGATATCTCAAGCAAGTAAAGTTTTGCTAAAGGCAATACAGAAACGGCTACAATCATACATTGACAGAGAACTTCCAGAGGTTCAAGCCAGATTCAGAAGAGGCCATGGAATGAGGGATATCATTGCTGATGTCCAATGGATCTTGGCCAAAAGCAGAGAATATCAGAAAGATGTTTACCTGTGCCTTATTGACTACGCAAAGGCATTCAATTGTATGGATCATGACAAGCTATGGACAACATTGCGAAGTATGAGTATTCCTGAACACTTAGTTGTGCTCATGAGGAATCCATACCTGTCACTGAGTCAGTTCTGACTCATAGTGACACTGTGCACAACAGAATATGAAAAGCTGAGCCCAAACAGAGAAGAAATGCATATGTTCAATAAAGGACTGGTAAGCAGAATATTGGAGTCCTGGTTTTGCACTATGGGTTAATGCACTGGACTGCAGAGTTGATTTGAACCACAAGGTAAAAGGTTCAAGCTCACCAGTCACTCCTCGGAAACCTTATAGAGGGTTGCTATGGGTCGGAACCGACTCAACAGCACTTAACAACAACAACAAGCAGATCATTAAAGAATTCCTATGACTTAATAACAATTGACCAAAAAAGAACCAATAGAAAACAATGGTTAAAAGAAAATTCTTTAAAAAGGAAGTTAATTGATCAATAAATTAAAGTATCCTATTTGTAATCAAGACAATGCAAATGAAAACTGCAATGAAATTTCTATCAATAGAAGTAAAATTTTAAAGTCATATAATAAAAATATCAGAGAGCCATGTTACTACCTTGCTGATTGGAGAGTAAATTAGTATACTTGTTTTGCAAAAAAACACGTGGAACTATCTAGTATATACTGCAGAGAAACCCTTATACATTCGACATATCTATAGCTAATAATAATAACAATAATAACCTGGAGCCAACCAAAACATCTATTGATAGGAAAAAGCACACACACACACACATACAAAGATAGATGTATAATACACAGCAATGGAAATGAATAATATACAATTTTATGTAATAAGATGTGTGAACACAGAATTTGTGAACCAAAAAATAAAGTGACAGAAAAATACATTGAGTATTTTAAATTTAAAATGTTCAGAAAAAAAAAACACATATTCCCTCAGGATGTCTACCTATGTGGTAAAAGTATATAGAATTGAAAAGGACAAAAAAAACCCCACAAAATTCAGAAAAAACACTTACCTCTGGAAGAGGGAAGTCAAAAAACCAGAGGAAGAATATAGAGGAGTTTCAGTTCTCGGTCATATTTTCTTTCCTTAGCTGAAAGAAAGTTATTTGGTTGTTCATTTATTTTTCATCTTAATAACTTACATATGAACTTCATATATTCTTTAGTACGTACATTTACATTTTTTCTTCAGTTATAAGAAATTATATCTGTGACATAATTAGATTTAAGTCCTTTTAAGATATTAAGTAATTGTATCTCCCCTGAGAAATTAACTAAAATGCATGTTATTATAACTCAACATGTTAAAGTTACTTCACTTTTCATCATGAAAAATTATCAGATTAACAATGAAACATTAAATCATATCAAGCAGGTTAGCCTGACTGTTCTGTGCCATTCTGGCATCAAATTTCTCAGTAATATTCTCCAGTCTTAAATGACCACAAATACCATATTGTACTCCTTAGCACCACTCCCTCAATTTATTTATTTATTTATTTATTTTCATTTTCTTCCTTAATGTTGTTGCTGTTGTTGAATGCTGTGGAGTCAACTCTGACTCATAGCAACCCTATATAGGGTTTCTGAGGAGTGACTGGTGAGTTTGAGCCACACCAGGATACTCATATTTAATAGTATACTACCAGCCCCATGCATTTGGCATCGATAATGCCTAGAAAGCAGCTACCTATCATGAGGTTACCTCCAATGAGGACATCTGAGGAGGGGGTTTGATTTGACTCAAACTATTTAGATGCCTAATTTTATGCTTTCTAGAAATTCCCCAAAATACAAGTTAAAACATTTTTTCTGGTATATATGCATTTTTAATATAATACTGATGCAAGCTCAGTCATAGTTCAGATGAATTGAGTCAGTAAAACCACAGTCCTAACCAGAATAATCCAAAGACTTTATTTTTCAAAAATTTCACTGAATCATTCCTTCTTTCTCATTTGTCTTTGAATTCAAATGCCTTGAGGGACCATTTCAAATCAGGGTAGACCCTGATAGTAATAAAGTCTCATATCCCAGATAGAATTTTCCTAACAAGTACACTTAATTACACTAAATTTTATAATTTAGTATTTTATCTCTATGAGCTCAAGAAAAGTGATCAGAAAGTAGGGAGAATAAATAACCCAAAAAGAGATCATTAAATTGCTGATTATCATATTCCAGTCTCACTCCAGATTGATTTACAGAGGTAAAATCACCAATTAAAAAAATTAAGGCAGAAGAGTAATTTAAAAATTCATAGTTCAGCAGCAGATTCTTATAAAATATCAAATGAAAGCAATGGCTAAAAAAAAATGTAAACCAAATTTCATAATCATAGTGGATACTCTGAATAATACAATTTTAATTTATAAGGAAATGATGTATAGATACTTGGTAAAGTCTACTTTTTTTTTAAAGAAGGATGAATACTCATATAACAAAATAGGTGAAGACTTTTCTTTTTCTGATTTACTTTACACTGAATAGTCAATACCTTATAAAACAAGCTATTACCATGTTTGTGGGACATTACCCAACACTCCACTCCTGCCTCCTATACATTATTATTCACCATGTAGCAAAAGTCATTATACGGCTATTTAACTTTGGACCCCAATGAATAGAATCTGGTTATCTCATTAAAAGCTGGGCCTGCAGCCTTGTGAAGTGTGCCCCGAGAGCCTCTGTGTGAGCGTGTGTGTAATGTTTATCACAAATGGAATTTACACATATAAATACATATTTTATACACATATATAAAGTATTAGTGACTACAGATAGATATATATTAGAAGAGAGATTATAGATTTTGTCATATTTTTTCCTTTTAATTTCAGTTTCGTTGAACTGTTTCTATTATGTGAAATGTGTTTCTATTCTCTTCAAAGCTCTTATAGCCAACAAACAACACTGTGCTGATAGCTGTGCTGGCTATTTATTATTTGATTTATGTGAGCATTGTAAATGAGTAAGAGATTAAAATTGATTGTTTCAATAAGCACTTTGAAATTTTCAAAAATCTGGTAAAGCCAAAGGAACTATTCCCTAAGACCAAATTTGAGGTACCTGGTCAGCTATCACTACCCCAAACGCACAAAAGGAGTTTGCTCCTGCATGAATCTGGGACTCTGTCTTCTCGCAGACATGCCACATCAACTAGCTGATGAGATTGCACGAATCATTTATTCCCCCATTTTAGATTGAAAAGTACATACATCTGGAACGGTTATGCTTGACTGGTGCTAGCTTGTAGCATATGAACAGCTGAGGAATAAATTGAGGGCATTATTAACCAAGACCAAAATATGCCACTCTATTTCAGTAATTTAATAGCTCCTTTTTTTTTTTTTTAATAGTCATCTTAATATTCTAGTTGTGTGCATTTCAATATTGTTGTTGTTGCTGTTGTTAAATTCAGTTGAATAGGTTCCAACAGAACCACATATAAAATTTCCAAATTTCAATTAAAATAACAAATGAGGTAGCAATAACTGTCATTGGAGCAATCTTTCCTTTTTTAGCTGTTTCGACTCATTCAAAACTTTGTTGACTTATACAGAATCATTGATGGTATAAAATACAGTGGCATAAACTGGGGGGTGAAAACTCACTATTCACATTCATGATTTTAGCTTCTGGACTTATATATTTCATACTTTTATATATGTACTGAATTTATGGATGTAGATGGGGAATGTTGTTGTTGTTGTTAAGTGCCTTCGAGTCAGTTCTGACCCATAAGCCCGATTCGTAACCACTGCACTACCAGAACTCCTTAGATGGGGAATAAGAAGTACCAAAATCTCCCACAAATTCTTCCTCCTCCAGTCCTATATTTAAGCTAGGACCAGTAGGTTGGGTTGTGTTGGTGTCCTGGTGTGGCACTGTAGAATAAACACTGGACTGCTAACTGCAAAGTTAGTTTAAATCCACCAGCTGCTCCTCAAAAACCTTATACAGGGTCACTGTGAGTCAGAACCAACTCAATGGCATGCAGTTGTAGCAGCAGCAGTGAGTTCTGTTAGGCTGCTAACCACCAGGTCAGCAGTTCAAATCCACCAGCCGCTCTGAGAAAGAAAGATAAGAGTGTCTGCTCCCATAAAGATTTATAGTCTCAGTTACCTTACACAATGTTCCTATGAGTCAGATTCACAGCACAAAACAAGAAAGAATTGATGGTTTTAAAGTTGGATTGAAAATTGTGATGAGGTTTCTCCTGTTCCTCTGTTACAGCCTGGCCACAGACTGGCCCAAAATGTGAGAAATCTCAAGCTTGAGGCTACATCTGAAGTACTCTGCTGACTATTATCCTGACCCTACAAGTGTGCATATGGGTTTGATCCAGTGTTTCCCCATTAATGGGGGGGAAAGCATTTTAAAAATGGTTGCTAAGAGTCAGAATCTTCTACATGATACCCAACAACAATAGAGGTTTATTTCTACCATAGCCCACAATGACAAATGTACTTTTTATTTTGAGAAGCATTGTATATATACATTCCTCTGAAGTCTAAGAGGCAAGAAGCAAACTTTGGCTTAATTTGTGCAAATGATGGTCTGGAACAGCAAGTATTTCATTCCATTTTCCTCCATGGTTATGCATTCGTCATCTCATTAATACTCTCATACAACCATAAAATGTAAATCATCTTGTCTTCCTTATTAGCTTGCCTCTCATTAGAAAATAAAAGTAGAAAAATAAATTAAATTTTTAATATTGGGCAAGAGTTTCTATTTATTCTAAATCAGACAGATAACTGACTCAAATTAAACAATCAGCTCTACTTGTACATTTATCTCAGCAAAAATGCTCATATGTTGGCCACACATAATGCCACAACCTTTGAGCTAACCACATTTCCAGCTGGTTTAAGTCTCTTAAAATCAATATATGAGGAAAGAAGTATATGGAGGGAGTCAGATAAATGGAACTTTCCAAATTGCAGTGACAAAATAAAACTGGACATAGATTTGATCTGGACAGTCTTCCATTCTCAGGTAAGTTTATGCAAAACCCGTACTCCATTCAGCAATCATGTGGGTATTGCCTTGGCCATTTGGCATACCCTCACTCCTCAAGTATTCAATAGTTCACCAAGAGGTAGGGTTTTTTGTTTCTCCTTACTTTTCAAGTATTTCTCCAAAAGCTAATGCATAAAAGGAATGCTTGTAAAGAATTTCAGAAATATGTCCAACTTTTTCCAGGTTTCACAATGTTTGTGATTAGTCCACGACTGAATCCATGGATCTATAATTGGAAACTCTGTCTTAAGAGATTCTTCAAAAATATTTCTCAGGATGAAGATCTAGGAGTTTGGCATATATGAATACTTCTCTCTAGGAAATACATGAATATTAGTACCTGGAGTTTTCATAACAATAGTAGAAACAGCAGCAGTAACTATTGAGTGCTTGCTATGGAAAGGCACTGCTAAAACCACTTTATATATAATCACCTTATTTGATCCTCACAGCAACCCCGTGAAGTGTGTACTATTATCATCACCACTGTGCTGAGGTACAGAAAGCTTAAGTGACTTACACAAGGTCACCTACTGGTAGCTTGCAAGTAGCAGAGTTGGATTTGAGCCTGGGCAAACATTCTCAAGGAGTCCTGATGTGGCACTGTGGATTAATGCACTGGGCTGCAAGGTCGGTTTGAACTGCAAGGTCACCGGTTCAAGCTTACCAGCTGCTCCTCAGACACCCTATACAGGGTTGCTATGAGTCACAACTGACTCAATGGCACAAAACAACAACAACAACAACACATTCTCAAACATTCCACACGATGCTGTTCCAACATTATATTATATTTCAACCATAAATAAATGGTAGTAAATAGATAATGTTGAAGCTACCATAAATAGGTAATATTGAAACAGCATCATGTGGAATGTTTGAGAATGGAGGAATGTTTGAGAATGTGTTGTTGTTGTTGTTGTTATGTGTCATCGAGTCAGTTGTGACTCATAGCAAGCTCTGGTAGTGTACTGGTTACAAATAAGACTGCTAACCTCAGGGTCAGCAGTCCGAAACTACCAGCGTTTCTGCGGGAGAAACATGAGGCTTTCTGCTCCCGTAAAGATTTATAGCCTCAGAAACCCTGTACAGGGTTGCTATGAGTCGGAACCGACTCCATGGCACGTAACCACCACACCATTTATGGTAGTAAATTGTTCTCTAGGGTTTTTTAAATTATCTTAATTTATTTTTCATCTATTATTCTATTTACTTTTAATCATGTTATATCTCATATCTTTTTCATTGAACTATTATGCTTTATTTAATATTGTTTAGCATTTAGTGTGATGTGTGCAAATATCTTCTAATAGTCAAAAATCCTGAAATTATCTGTTATATACTTTTCACCTAAGCATTTAGTGAGTTGTGTATTTTCTTGCATTTATCAGTAAAATGAATGAAAATAAAGGTCTTTTAAAAAGAATGATGAGCTCTGCATATTACCTCTGCTTTTTCAAATGTTTGTGTATATGACTGGATACCCATGTCTTTTAGGAGCTCTGGTAGTGTAGTGGCTTACAAGATGGGCTACTAACCGCAAAGTCAGAAGCTCGAATCTACCAGTAGTCCCGTGGGTGAAAGACAACACTTTCTGCTCCCTTAAAGATATATGGCCTTGGAAACTCTGTAACAGGGTCTCTGTGAACAGGTACGGACTCGATGGCACATAGCCACCACCATCACCACCCATATTTTTAATGATTATAGGAACTCTGTAATGAATTTAAGAAAACCCATTTGTGGAATGTATTTCGTTTCCATTTCCTATGAATATCGTAAAAGGTCTTCACTCCTCTCCTTCAGCGAATCACACTGTTAAGCTTCAAAAGAGGAATGAAAGAAGGTTGCAGCCCTCCTGGCTTTTCTCTCTCCACAGATTCATCTCAATTGATACCTTTGAGTGTGCTTATCCACTACAATAATGAAGCAGAGATTAAGTAGCAAAGCTTAAAAGGAAACTTTTTCAGGAGAAACTACTTGGAATTATGGCTGGTATTTCTTTACTCCCCTCCCTTTTTAAATAGTGAAAAGCAATACAAAGCCATTCAAATCAGATCAAATGTTTCTTTGGGAAATGTAGAATGCTCCCTGGAGGCCATTCTTTCCTTCTAGAATGTGGACAATGGCATTATGGGAGATCCTTAATGCTAAAGTGCAGCAGACGCCATTACAGGATTTCCTAAGTAATAAATTGTGCTAATTAATGGAGAGATCGTTACAAAGGGAAGCATATTAATGGAAATCAGGCTCCAGCAATTAAAGCACGTGAGGTTAGCAGCTGCTCCTTCATAGCTGGCGGTGGGTATTTATTTACATATATGCAGGTCTCGGAAAAATAATACTGGCTGCTGGCCAGCATACTGGTTCCCGAGACCTAGACCCCCAAAGTCTGGGCTTATTATCACAGCCCCCTGAGTTACAGCCTCAGTTGAAAGAGCACTACAAGGAATAAAAGGTGCTCTGGTAGCGTAGTGGTTACGATGGGCTGCGAACCGCAAGGTCAGCAGTTCGAAACTACCAGCTATTCCGCGGGAGAAAGATGAGGCTTTCTGCTCCCGTAAAGATTTACAGCCTCGGAAACCCTGTACAGGGTCGCTATGAGTCAGCACTGACTCCACGGTATACAGCCACCACAAGGAATAAAGCTGGAGTCCGGGACTCCACAACCTAATGAAAGTCTATCCGCTTCCTCCTCGGAAACTCCAGGAGTCCACCAAGGCAGCAGAGTTACTTGGTGTCATCGTTCAATTTGAATCAGTTTTCTGCCCTGAACCAACTGGAAGTCATTTGAAAACAAGACACAGTAAGTGACAGAGAAAGAACTGACATCAGGATCTGTCATCTGATTCTAGCCCACTTCAATTAAGAACTATTTGATGGGGGAGGGGAGAGACTAAGACAGAAAAAAACAAAACAATAAAAACAAAAATTTGCCACATTTGAGAAGAATGATGGTAAGGGTTGCACAGCATGATAACTGTAATTGATGCCACTAAACCGTACATAAAAAATTGCTGAATTGGCAATTAAAATTTTTTTTTTCAATTTTTACCACAATAAAAAAGGAGGAAAACCACATTGTGGTGCTTTTTATGTTAACTGTCATCTGGTTGGTTCTGACTCATAGTGACTTTGTATAGGGTTTCTAAGGAGGTTCAAACTGAACATACAGTGGCACATTTATCCTACAGCACCACACCAAAGCCACACTAAAATGAACTTAATTAATACAGCCCATGTTGGTGTTGTTAAGTACTGACTAGTAAATTCCTACTAAAAGTGACCCTGTATAAGGTTTCCGAGGACTGGAATCACTGCCCTTGCAGTTAGCAGTCCAGTGCTTATCCCGCTGTGCCACATCAGAACTCCCATAGAGTTGCCTTAAAATATCTGGAAAAAGATAAATGAATAAATAAAGGTATAATAAATTTATATTTTACATTATATAGCTAGAACTGCTTCATTTATAATGAATCAAAATCAAGTTATATACATATACATATGAGGGGCTTCAAAAACTTTGTATAAGATGGAATTAAAACATAATAAAATTCTTTCATGAGTATGTTCCCTCAGATATGCACATATGTATAATGCATGAGTATTCATATTTCTCAGATTTTATAGATCTCGTAATCATTTTACTTTTTATTCTAGGTATATGATTGATTTTATTATCCTCACAGTAACCCAGTAAACCAGACATTTCAGCAATAATATTTGTTTCCATATTTCAGACAATGAGACTATGGTAAGGGAAAGTTTGTTTACATTCTCAGTTGAGGTTAGATGAGCAATTACTAAAGGAGTCTAGAACCTGGTCTCCTAACCAAAGTCAGTGCCTGTTTTTGCTCACCAAGTTGTTTCAGTATTTTAATGGTGTTGCTGTTGTTGTTAAATACTATTGAGTCAGTTTAAACTCACAGGGTTTCCGAAGTGGGTTTGAGCTACTGACCTTGTGGTTCGCAGTTCAGAAATGAACCTACAATTTCACACAAGTTGCTATTGTTAAGTGCCGTAGAGTCATTTCCAACACATAGCAACCCTGGATAGGGTTTCCAAGGAGCAGCTGATGAACTTGAACCACCGATCTTGCAGTTAAACAGCTTTGCCGTCTGGAGCATTAACCTACAGTGCCACACCAGGGCTCCACAAGTATATTATGTAATTTTAAGACTATGTTCCTTCTATGAAAAAGTCTGTGAAAAAGCCCAACCTCTTTCAAAGTATTAAAAATAATAAGAACTTAAACTTTCACCTCAACCACACACATACAATGCGTTTTAAAAACATAGCAAAATCCTGAAAGGAGGGAAATGATAAAGTTTTATTCTTGGAGTAAAATAATCCAGGTTGGAGTAACACTAAAAGAGTTTCCTAGTGCTCCAACGTTCACAAAGGGCAGAGGTTTTAAACAGGAGGGATGGGATTCAGGAGGGCTGTAACATAAATTACATATGAGTCACAAGCAAACATTTCATAATGTCAGTTAATCTATTTTTCATCACAGGCTTTCTGCACAAGTAAACTGCATACACAAACGTCTTTTGGGGGGCCATTCTTGTCATTTCCTCCTGGTAACATTTTTATTACTTGCTTATTCATACAAAAGCTCTGTGATACATCAGTTACAAGTGTTCTTTCTGAAAACAAAACCTGTGTATTTTAGTCTTAAGCTATCATGATCACTTAAAGAAGAGTGGTAGAGTGTACATATTTTGAAAGTTAAAGAAGGAAAAGGGTGTAGGGAAAAGAAAGTTTGGAATGCAACCTGTGTCAGTTGCTTAATCATGTTGGGCGCTTCCGTTTTAGTGTTCTTTCACATTCCCCCCTTATGATCATGAATCTGTAGTGTTTCCATGAAGCTATTTTAACAATTTTTTCTTCTGTATGAGTTTACTTGTGTTGTTGTTTTTTAGTTTAAGTTTACTTGTGCAGTACAAAAATTCACTTTTATTTTATACTTATTATATTACAGACTGACTCCTTACATGCCCATGCCATAACTCAGGAAATCTGTTTTGTGATCTCCAGTGCAAATGTAGAGTGAGGACACATTTGGAGGAAGAAATTGACATTTGTATATGACTAACCCAAGGTATGAAACTGAGTTCTTTAAAAATTTGGTTTCTTTAGAGTATATAACTTTGCCATTTTGATTATAACTATTAGAACAACAATTTATATAATATTTGATTAGTCCAGATTATGATAATTAGGATAATTAACCCAGCCTTCAATATAGAAAAAAAAACATTAGGTAACCAGTTAAAGATGTCACGAAAAGGAGGGTCAGGTATAAAAGAAATTAAGTGGAGCTGTTGAGTAAAGAAGAAATTGAGTAGCTTTGTGAAAAATTTTAGCGAATTTAACAATGCATTTCTCTCAGAAAAAAAGTATCAGAGGTTAAAAAAAAAATGACTTAAATAGATTTTCATGGCTAACAGAATTACTAGGAAATAAAACCATCAATTCATTAAAAGTTCATGTTGAAAATGAAAAAAATTAAAATAGGTCTATGAGAAGTAAAATATGACCTTGAGTTTATCCCACCTGAATTTAGAGACCATGCTAAGAACAGATTTGATGCATTCGACTCTAATGACCAAAGACAAAAGGAATTGTGTGATGACATCAATAATATCATACATGAAGAAAGCAAAAGGTCATTAAAAGACAGGAAAGAAAGAAAAGGCCAAAGTGGATGTTAGAAGAGATGGAAACCGCTCTTGGATGTAGAGCGTTAAAGCACTTTGAATAAATGATGAAGTAAAAGAACCAAACAAATGTTTTCAAAGGGCAGCTCAAGAAGACAAAGTAAATAAAATGTGCAAAGACCTGTGGTCAGAAAACCAAAACATTAGAACATGATACTCAGCATTTCTCAAACTGAAAGAACTCAAGAATCCCTCATTTTGCTTGGATCTACAATCATCACTCATGGAAGTAGCAATCAAGAAATCAAATGATGTATTGCATTAGGCAAACTTTTACCAAAAGAATACTCTGTAATACGTTACAGTATAAATGTCACTTTGAGGAGTATGGTGTGCCTGAACCAAGCCATGGGATTTTCAATCACTTTATATGCATGTGAAAGTTGTACAATGAAAAAGGAAGACCTTGAAGGAATCAATGCATTTGAATTATAGTGTTGGTGAAGAATATTGAAAGTACTATGTTCTGCCCCAAAAGCAAACCTGTCTTGAAAGACATATAGCCAGACTGCTTCTTAGATGCAAAGATAGCAAGACTTAGTCTCTCGTACTTTGGACATGTCAGGAAGGACATGTCCTTGAAGAAGGACATCATGCTTGGTAAAATGGAGAGTCAGTGAAAAAGAAGAAGACCCTCAACAAGATAGGTTGGCACAGTGGCAGCAATAATAGGCTCAAATATAAGAACAAGTGAAAGAATTGTGCAAGTCCAGGCAGTGTTTTGTTCTGCTGTGCCTAACAGCATGAGTAGGAACTGGGTCAATGACTCCTAACAGTAGAAAAAGCATATTTTATTTAATTTGAGTTATTTAAATGTATAAACTTCTTAAGCTGACATGTTGCAAAACATTAAAACTTTGTTGAAATAGATTTATCTTCAGTAATTCCTAGAAATATTAAGACTATTCAACTTATACACGTGCTTATTTATTATTAAATTAATCAAAGAGTAAGTCCTTTGAAGAAATATTATAATTTAATTTAAAAATACCATCTGGAAATGATTGCATTTACATAGCCTTATCTTATACATGCTATATAGGATCTTTTAGAGAAACATTTTTTTTATTGTTGAAATTAAGCAACTCAAGTTGAGGTAAGCCAAATTGAAGTAACATTAGAAGTGTTTCCCAGTACTCCAAAGTCTGAAAACAGGAGAGAGATTTTTTTTTTTTTTTAATATGAGTGTATTTATTTGCTACTCTTAGAAATCTATTTTATTTTTGACTGGACTCAGACTTAGAGGCAGAAGTTCTCACAGAGGACAGCCTCCGTCTCTTGGGCAATCTGTTCCTGATGTTTTTCTTTGGCTTCCTTCATTCTCCTGGCCAAAAGCTTGGCATATTCTGCTGCCTCCGCCTTATTTTTCTTAGTGTTTCTTCAGAACAATATGCCTGTTTGTGTGCAGAACATGTGGCATAGTAAGATGCTGAATCTTGGGAGCTTTGTCCTGGGTTTCTTGCCTTCTTTGTTCAGTGGCTGAGGGCTGAGGGTTACATATGAGTTACATAGGAAAGTCGCATTCAAACTTTTTCATAATGTCAGTAAGTCTATTTTCCATCACTGACTTTTTGCACAGATGAACTTTATACATAGACATCTTTTCAAAGAACATTCTCATAATTTCCTTCCTGGAATGTTCTCATCAGGTGCCTATTCATAAACTACAACTTTGTCAACCATCAGTTATATGTGTTCTTTCAGAGAATGAAACTGTTTTATCTGTCTTAGGTTAGTACTGAGCTGCTAACCACAAGGTTGGTGGCCCAAATATACCAGCCACTACACAAGCTCAATATATGAGTCAGAACTAACTCTATAGCACTTAACAACAACAAAGTTAGCATAATTCACTCAAGAGGCGGGAGCTGCACATACTCTGAAAACAGAAGAAGAAAAGGATCTAGGGCAAAGGAAGTTTAGATTCAAACCTGAGTAAATTGCTTAGTCATGCCAGGTGTCTCAGTTTTGGTGTTAAGGACCTCCACAATTATGCTTTGTTGTGTTTTCAGGATAACCAAAGGTTAGAGTGTTACCAGCCTCAACCCGAGGCTAAGCCCTGCTCCGCCTCCTGGTGATCAAGAATGAACCAGAGAGGCTCAGAAGTGTCATGTCAAAGATTTATTGAAAGTGAAAGAGCAAAGAGAGGAATCAATAAATGTTAGCCTCTGTTCCTCAAAACAAATGGCTGGGGTTTATAAAGGGGATCAGAAGGAACTAACCATATTTGAACTGCTCACCAGCTGCTCTTTGGAAACCCTATACAGAGTCGCTAAGGGTCAGAATCGACTTGATAGCACTTAACAACAACAACAACATTCTGAATTGTCCAGCATGCAGAGCTCTTCAGGTTTCTGGTCTGAGTCGTCCCAGGAATTGCTGTTCTCTTCTGCCTCCCCGTGGAAGGTCTCTTCCAAAGTTGTACACCTGTGTAGAGAACATGATGAAACTGATTGACCTGAAAGGGAACATACAAAGGAAGGAAGGAAGCTAAGCTTTTCTGCAAAAATCTTACATTTACCTGAGTTCTATCACATAAGTCATTGGCCCAAGACCCAGAATTCTGCCAGTCCCACCCTGTCTCAAGAGATTTGAACCCACCAGCTTCTTCATGGGACAAAGATGTGCCAGGCTGTTTCCATAAAGACTATAGCTTGTGGGACCACTTTTTCCTATAGGAATAGACTAAACAGCAAAGGGTCAGCACCCTGATCTTTGGAATTAATTCACCTCATCCTGAACTTGGCATAGGGAACAAATTGTGCTGATGTTGAATTTCCGCTCCTGGGGTCCCATCCAGGCTCTCTGAGGATTGTGAGCTCAGTATTCAGAATATCACAGACACTGGTGACTCTCTTGTTCTTACTCTGCCTCATATTTACTATCTACCCGAGCTTTCATGATAAAGAATTCTCAAAGTCATTACTCCAAGCCTTCAAATATGTCTCCTCTTTCTACTTTATCAGTGATTAATGATCCACATGAGCTCGCCTTTGACTTGTCTCTTATTTTTCAGTTCCTCATATTTTTTAATGCACAGAGCAATAAAGGCTTATCAGAGGAAAAATTACTGGTCATTCATCTCTTGGCCATCTGTAAGTCTTCTCCATTTTTCCAGCTGCTTTTTGTTTTGCCATTGTTGTGTTGTTGTGAAGTGCCATCGAGTTTGTTCCAACCCATAGCAACCCTGTATAGGGTTTCCAAGGAGCAGCTGGTGAGCTTGAACCGCCGACCTTGCGGTTCAAATATCTTTACAGTCTGACGTATTAACCCATAGCGCCACACCAGGATGTGCTTTATGTACTTTTTCAAACAAACACTCCCTACCCCACCTCACTCAGAGCTCTTAATTTTACTAGCCAAACCTTAACTTAGAAACTGTTGCTCCTCTTAACTTCTTGGAACAGTGTTCAGGACCTAATGCATCATGTGATATAAATTTTGTTTGGATCAGGGTATCATGGTGTATGGCAGAAAACTGAGATATATGTATGGGTATGTCCTTTCTTTAGAACATGCAATGTTAGAGATCCTACTGGAATGAAGGCTTGGGTTATGTTTCAGGAGTGATGCAATTAAAAAATTCTAGTTCCTATCCAGAATCTTGGAGAGGCTCTCCACTGGAGCAGATTAATAGTTTGATTTCAGGTCCATCACATTTTACTGAAAGAAAGTATAAATAAACAAAAGTTTAAATAAACAAAAGTTGCTTTAACTGTCAGCAAGTCAGCCCCAACTCATATTCTGAGCCATCCCCATTGTTGTTGTTAAGTGCTATCGAGTCGGTTCTGATCCATAGCGACCCTGAACAGGGTTTCTGCGGCTGTAAATCTTTACGGGAGCAGAAAGCCTCATCTTTCTCCCATGGAGCGGCTGGTAGTTTCGAACTGCTGACCTTGCGGTTCACAGCCTGATTCGTAACCACTACGCAACTAGAGCTCCTTGAGCCATTCCAATGATCAGTCTTAAATCAGGCTGTTGCCATTCATAACATTTTCACTGACTAGTTTTCAGAAGTAAATCAGCAGGCATTTCTTCCTACTTTGTCTTAATGTGAAAGCTCCAGTGAAACCTCTTCAGCTTCATAGCAACACACAAGCCTCCACTGACAGATGGCTGTACATGAGGAACATTGGTCTGGAATTGAAACCAGGTCTGTACCATGGAAGATGAGAATTTGAACACTGAACCTCCACTACTCACAAGTAAATTGCCATCAAATCAATTCCAACTGATAGTGTTCTCGTAGGATAGAGTAGAAATGCTCTCTATGGTTTCCAAGGCTCTTTACCTTTTTATGGATAGAAGCAGACAAAATTTTCAATTTGCAGCCAAGCCCTTAGCTCAGCCACTACACCAACAGGGCTCCTTAACTCCAGTAATAGGTAAACAAATGTTTTTAAAATGCATATAGATACACAAAACAGCTGCTAAATGATGAAGTTGGAGCCAATTCCGATCATAGCGACCTTGCATGGGTTTCCTAGACTCTCATCTTTACAGGAACAGAGAGCCTCATCTTTCTCCCGCAGAATGGCTGATAGTTTCAAACTGCTGACCGTGAGGTTAGCAGCCCGACTCGTAACCGCTACAGTACCAGGACTCCTTAAATGATGAAGTTAGAGAATCCTAAAATGTTGCACAGTGAACTTTTCAACAGCACTTCCTCTAGTGCAGATCCCTAAAGACTGTTCCATTAGTAGTACTTCTTTGGGCTGAAAAGAGCTGAGATCTCAGTGTTACACTTCACTCTTATTAACTTTGTTATATTAGACCATCTTGATCTGGTAGCATAGTGGTTTTGAGTTAGGCTGCTAACCTCAAGGCCAGCAGTTGGTTCCTCAGGAGAAAGATGAGACTTTCTGCTCACATAAAGATTTACAGCCTCGGAAACCCTATACATGGTCTCTATGAGTTGGAACCAACTCCACGGCACATGACCACCACCAACCTTCTATTCAGGTATTTTCTAACATGGTGCTATTCTTGTGAGTGGCCTCTAGAAAGGTAAGATCAGAAACTGAAAGGAAGCGTTTACAAACTTTTAAGTAATTGTGACTGTTAAATGTAATTTCTTCTGTGAGTGCATGCCTTTGTGTCTACAAAATTAGTTACCTTCACATTAATTCTGATTCATGGTGACTTGCTCTGTGTCAGATTAGATCTGTGCTTAATAGGGGTTTCAATGGCTGATTTTTCTGAAGTAAATCACCAGGTCTTGCTTTCGAAGCACTTTTGGATGGGCTCAAATTGCCAACCTTTCTGTCAGTACTCAGCACAACAACTATCCTTACCACCCACGTATTCCTCTATGTCTCTACTACTCATTCCTTATTCAAGGGTAAGTCAAAAATTATCCACACTCTGGCTGTAGATTCCATTTTAATAAACTTTTAGAAAAGACAAAAACACCATTTTTCAACATCATCTCCTTGCTTTTTAATACGCTATATCCACCTGTCAACAAACTTTCAGATTCCCTTATTGAAAAATGTTTTCGCTGAGCTGCAAACCATGAGTGCACCACTTACTAGCTTCACTTCTTCACCAGAGGTAAATCTTCATCCTTGAAGAGATGCTTTCAGGGGAGCAAACAAATTTCTGTCTGATGGGGCAAGAACAGAACGATAGGGAAGTGCTTCAATGCCTCAAAATGAAGTTTTGGGGAGTGTAAAGAGTGTGGGTAGTGGTGCCTAGTTGTGCATTGTCATGCAAGATCAAAATGCCCTTGGATAGCAAGCATCTACCACATTTAATCTGAAGTTTAGGCTTCAGCACTGCAGTGAGTATCTTACTGTAACAAGCACTGTTGATTGCTGGACTTTTTCCTGAGAGTGTTCCAGTACTAACCCTTGAGAATCCCAGAAAATGGTAAGCCTCAATTTTCCAGCAAACGTCTGACTTTTGAACTTTTACTTGATCAGCAATTGCGGATATTTCCAGTCCATACTCTGCCATTTACTCTCAGGAAAGCAACCAAAAAAAAGTTCAAAAGTCAACCACTAGCTGGAAAATTGATGCTTACCATTTTTCTGGGATTCTCAAGAGCCAGTATTGGAACACTATCAGGAAAAAGGTTCAACTATCAACAGTTCATTACAGTGAGATGCTCACTGAGGAGCTAAAGCCTAAACTTCAGTTTAACCACTGAGGATTGCTATTCAAGGGCTTTGTGATCTTACATGACAATGCACATCCACCCAACTCTGCTCACACTTGACACTTGGCAAAAACTTCATTTTGAGGTGTTGAAGCATTCTCCCTATAGTCCTGATCTTACTCCATCAGACTTTCACCCATTTGATTCCCTGAAAGCAGTCCTTTGAAGAGGAAGATTCACCTCTGACGAAGAAGTGAAGACAGCGTGCATTTGTGGCTTGAAGCACAACCTAAAATATTTTTTAATAAGGGAATCTGAATGTTTGTTGACAGATGGACAAAGTGTATTGGAAAGCAAGGAGATTATGTTTTAAAAAAATGATATGCATTTGTCTTTCCTAAACGTTAATTGTAATAAACTCTATGGCCAGAATGCAGAAAAAATTTTACTCACCCTGATGTAACTCAGAAGTGAATAGGTTAGGATCTACTCTACACTAATCTGACCTCGATTGATTAACTTCATTGGAAAGTCATTACACTGCATTAGATGGAAGGTAATTGCACTACATTTCAATACCTCCATAGGTATAGGGGCTAGAGTCACAACACACATTTCATCCATAACAGGGAAGTTGCAGAAAACACTCCTTCATGCATTCAGCAATATCATGTGTGTCCAGCACTGTGCATCATGGAGATTAGACAGCCATGAACAAGGGAGATATGGTTTTCTGATAATAATAATAAAATAAACAAGCAAACTAACTATAATATGACTATAAATTATAATAAATAGTACAAAGGAAAAGAACAGGATATTATGAGAGAGAATGACTAACCTGAGCAGGCAAAGAACCGAGATGGGAGGGGCAGGGACATAGACCTACAAAAGTACATTGGCCAGCTGTGTGTCTTAGCTCCCAGCACAGCTGTAACATAGTACTGAAAACAGCAGAAATTTATTCTCTCACAGTTCTGGAAGCTATAAATGGAAATCAAGGTGATTACTTAGCTCATTGGAGGGAATTTCTCCTGATTTGGCGACCTTAGAAATGCCCCTCTGGGCCTGAAAACACACACAAACAAATAGCAACTATATCAAGCTAGCAAGGACAAGAGCCTGGGAAAACATTAACAAAATATGATGAGTGATGTAGCTGTGTTCAGTACCTTGATTACACCCTATTGGTTTCTTAGACATGCCTGTTAAGTTTCGTTCTAATGGCATAATTTGAACTATCATATAGTATAATTTAAAAGCACATGGTGTCACTGAGAAGGAAAAATGTGTCCCATTTAAATTCATCTCTATCTCAAAATACACTCGTTTGGGGGGGGTGTGTGTGTTTGTCACTCAAAAAGAAAATCAAATATGCCTTTGCAAGAACTCATTCTCTCTCCTTATAATGACATCTAATCATTTTGCCAAGTTTCTCTTCTACAAGTTTCCAAGATGCCAATTTTCAAATGTCTTTTCTTTCTTCTACCACAAAAATAGAAATAATATTATTTGTGGTGGAAACTTCTAATAAAAGAGGTTACATATACAAACATTTTTATTTCTATTGATTGACTAGTAATTCATATTAAATGCCACCTGTTGTCATGTTACTGTGACCCGTGTGTGTCAGGATAGAACTGTGCTCCATAGGGTTTTTAATGGCTGATTTTTTTTCCAGAAACAGATTGTCATACCTTTCTTCTGAGGTGCCTCTGGGTGAATTTGAACCTCAAACTTAAAGTTAGCAGCCAAAAACTAAACTATTTGTACCACTTAGGAACTCCATAGAAATTCATATTAGGAAATACTTTCAAAGAAAAAACTCCATGTACTCAGCCTGCAGAGTCCTGCTATGGTGCTGTGGGCTATAGCACTGGACCACAAAGTCAGTTTGAACTACAAGGTAAGAGGTTCAAATTCACCAGCTGTTCCTTGGAAACCCTATATAGGGTCGCTATGAGTTGGAATCAACTTAATGGCACTTAAACAATAACAACACACAGCCTGCAGGTCTTGTTGTTGTTAAGTGCCGTTGAGTTGATTCTGACCCATAGTGACCCTGTATAGGGTTTCTGAGGAGCAGCTGGCGAGCTTGAACCACTGACCTTACAGTTCAAACAGCTTTGCAGTCAGACGCATTTACCCACAGCGCCACACCAGGACTCTTGCAGGACTAGATGGGCTTTATTTCTCTGTTGGATATAACTCACTTTCCATCTTTTTTTTAAAGAGATATATCAGATGACAAATCAGACAGTACATGTATTTTGTGAATTCTAGACTATTGTTTCCTTATGACTTGAAAACTTCTCGGTTTTTGTCACTCATCAGGGACTTCCTCCAAATAGGCATGACAATTCAATGCACAATTCTTGGTATTACTGGTATAAGGAAAAGAGGAAATTTAAAAAGTCACTTTGTAAAACAAAATATGGTATTCCTGGTTGCTCCATCTTTCTCTGAGAAGCTGTCTCCATGAGACCATGAGGAGCGAGAAATGTAGAAGGTAGGAGTTCAAAATTGAAGGGAATACAATGAACTGAGCAGTCCAAGGAGATGTGCTGGCCAGCAAGACTCCCACACTCTTTTTGTTGTTGTTGTTAAGTGCCTTTGAGTTGATTCCGACCCATAGCGACCCTGTATAGAGTTTCCAAGGAGCACCTGGTGAGCTTGAACCGCTGACCTTGCATTTCAAACGGCTTTGCAGTCTGGCGCATTAACCCACAGCGCCACACCAGGACTCCTTTTTAGGACCTCAGAAACCTTACCTGGATGAAAATTTTCAAGATAGGCCTGAGATTTAACCTAAAATGTTATATCTTCAGTGAGGATTAGGACTTTGTCTTATTTACCGCTTAATCCTAAATGCTTAGAGGTGTACCTGGCACAGAAAAAAAATATAAACAAATATGCTGTTTATAGTTTTGATTGTGACTCAGGTGACCCATGCGCTACAGAGCACAACTGAGCTTTACAAGATTTTGTGGCTAAAATCTTATGGAAGCAAAATGCCAGGTCTTTCTTTTAGTGTGACATTTTCTCCCATGGTGGATTTAAACCACCAACCTTTCAGGTATTAACCAAGAGCAGACTGTTTACACCACCTAAAACCTTACCTGACTCAGAATGGACACTAAATAAAGATTTAGTGAAGAGAGGAAGAATTAGAAAGAAGGAAAAAGGAACGATTCTTATGTATACATAAAATCACCTGGGGATCTTCTTAAAATGTAGATCTGGTTCAGTATAGGGGATAGAAATGCCAATTTCCAGGAAGGGGTTGAACTGAAACAAATGAGTTCAGAGCCCTATTTACGCCAGACCTTGAAAGATGACAGTTTGTAGAGTTTAGATACTATATCTTGGCCATTCCTGAGGCAGGCAGATTGTCAGATAGATTGACTTAATACTTTCCCCATATTGTTGAATGATTGGAGACAGGGGGTACGCAGAAAGTAAATTCGAGCACAGCCTTTTTTGACATGTTACCACTTCAGAACAAACAAGCCCCAAATCTCACTATCCCTCTTCGTCATGGTTTGATATCAGATCTCAAAGACTGGGATGGGAAAACACAATGTTATTTCAGTGGTAGAATTCTTATCTTCCATGTGGAAGACCAAGAACATCTAGAGTCATATTTAGTTACATATTGGACTGCTAACCTCAAGTTCAGTAATTTGAGCCCACCAGCCACACTGTGGGAAACAGGTGAGTCTATCTGCCTTGTATAGATTTACAGGCTCGAAAACCCAAAGGGGCAGTTCTACTCTATCCTATCAGTTTGCTATGATTCAGCATCAACTCGGTAGTGATTGTTAGGTTTTTGGTATGTGGAAAACCAGGTCTGATTCCCAGCCAATGCACAGCCACCACCCTTCTGAGACGAGAAGTTTAGCTGTAGCTCTATTACTGAACAGGTTTCAACAGTTTTCAGACTAAAGCAACTAGGAAGAAATGTCTGACAATCTACTTCCTGAAAATCAGGCAAGGAAAACCCTATGGGCCACAATGATCTGATCTGCAACTAATCATGGGAATGAAGGCCCAGGCCTGGGCAGCAGTTCTTTCCATTGGTCACCACCAAAGAACTGTTGGGAGTTCATGGTACCTTGATCACCCCTTGAATTTCAGAATATCCTAGTTTAAAAATGTGTAGAGTTTGCATTTTACCAGTCTCCTGAGGTTTGAAACTTCAAGTATGCTATGTATGCAATTCATGGGGGAAAGGACAGTGGGTTTAGTTTCTGAGAATGATGTGATGAGTCACTCCTAAAATGAGTCTGTGGAGATTTTCAGAGTCTTAAAAAGGACAATTTAATTGCACAATACTGAGTCCTTAAGTTTATAGTATCTGGGAGATGATGGCCTTTGTGAAGTGGTAGGGTACATGCGATACTGAGATGAGAAGAATAGCTCAAAACAGGAGGAGGAAATTGGTGCATTTGATTCTGAAATAAATTACAGCAGTCAGGAGCTCTGCTATGCCCGAGAGAGTGATCTGTCAAGAGGTAAGGTGCATTTGAGAGAATGGTGAGTAGATTCTTTTTTACTTTTACAAAGCTATCTTGACAATAAGAATGTTCTGAAAGCAAAATCAATGGGAATGGTTCTTGCAAGAGCTCTTGCTTTTAATCTTTTGAGTTTTTTCCTCCCTACTAGGAACTGTTTTCTCAATTCTTTGATGACCTGTTTCAGGTAAATTAGATATAGTGTGAGTTTAAGGCAGTACTTTGTGTTTCTCAACCAGAGTGACTTTGAACACACACACTTAGGAGACATTTGGTTATGTCTGAGGACATTTGAGATGATCACAAATGAGAGAGAGTTCATAGCACCTAATAGGTAGAGACCAAGCTGTTGCTAACATCCTACAATGCACGGGACTGTGCTCTCAAATGTAGCCCAAAATGCCAATGGTACCAGGGTAGAGAAACCCTGGTCTCTCAGAAAGTCTGTTTTTTTTGTTGTTGTTGTTGTTTTTCAAGTGAGTTAAAATATAAGGAATTCCAAAATCAAACTAGAACATTCAATAAGTAGTTACTATATACACAGGAAGTTGATTTCTTGGAAATTTATGGAAAAGATATTTACTTCACTAAATCAGGAGTCTCATAAAACACCACTATTGCCACTTGTCTCGTATAATTTTCTGAGAAACATGGAATCATATGTAAACAAAATCATGATAACAGATAGTTTTCTACCATTCCTTCTATAAACATATATATTGTTGTTGTTAAGTGCCATCGAGTCGGGTCCGACCCATAGCGACCCTGTACAGGGTTTCCG
>NW_006408690.1:2149891-2156931 GCF_000296735.1 Chrysochloris asiatica
ACAGAAAACTTCAAAAGGATAATCTCTACATGCTCAGTACTATGTCTAATAATCAGGCACATATATCAGGTCCCAGTGAAATAAATGTATTTCCATTTCCCAGAAATTCTAATAACACAGAGAAATACAGAGTCTCAGAGAAAATTGCTTCTGTTCACATACGATTCTTATCAACAAAAATAACTGCCACTTTTACAGCATTGACTGTGATAGGATAATATCCATATGCCTACATGGAAGATCATTTAATACTACTAGTCTTCATATTTATGCACCAACTACTAAAGCCAGTTGATGATGAAATTGAAGAATTCTACCAACTTATTCAGTCTGAAAGTGATCAAGCATGTAATTGAGGTACATTGATAATTACTGGTGACTGAAATGCAAAGTTTGGAAACTAAGAGGAAAGATCAGTAGTTGAAAAATATACCCTTGTGATAGAAATGATACTGGAGATCATATGATATGAATTTTGCAAGACCAATGACTTCTTCACTGCAAATATCAGTTTTAAACAACATAAAAGACAAGTATATACATGGACCTCACCATATGGAATATGCAAAAATCAAATTGACTACATCTATAGAAAAATACTGTGGAAAAACTCCATATCATCAGTTAAAACAAGGCCAGGGCAGGCTGTGGAACAAACACCATTGATTGCTCATATAAAGTTCAGGCTGAAGAAAATTAAAACAAGTTCATGAGAGCCAAAATATGACCTTGAACATATTCCACGTGAATTTAAAGATCATCTCAAGAACAGATTGAATGCATTGGACACTAAAGAGTGAAGACCAAAAGAGTTGTGGGATGACATTAGGAACACCATACAAAAGGTCATTAAGAAGACAAGAAAGAAAGAAAATACCAAAAGAATGTCAGAAAGGACTCTGAAACTTGCTTTCCAGAGTAGATATGCTAAAGCAAATGAAGAAAAAATGAGGTAAAAGAGCTGAATAGAAAATTTCAAAAGGCAGCTCAAGAAGACAAAGTCAAACATTACAACAAAATGTGCAATGACCTGGAGTTAGACAACCAAAAGGGAAGAGCACACACAACATTCCTCAAGTTGAGGGAACTGAAGAAAAAAATTCAAGCCTCAGCTTAAAATATTGAAGGATTCTTTGGGTTAAATATTGAATTATGCAGAAAGCATCAAAAGAAGATGAAGGGAATACATAGAGTCACTATTCAAGTTGAAGAGGTAGCATATGATCAAGAGTCAGTGATACTGAAAGAAGAAATCCAAGGTTCACCAAAGGCATTGGCAAAGAACAAGACACTGGGAATTGATCGTATACAAATGAAAATATTTCAACAAACTGGAGGTACTCATCTATGCCAAGAACTTTGGAAGACAACTACCAGGCCAACTGACTGGAAGAGATCTATGTTTGTGCCCATTCCAAAGAGAAATGGCCCTACAGAATGTGGAACTCATCAGACAATATCATTAATATCCCATGCAAGTAAAAGTTTGCTAAAGATAATTCAAAAATGGCTGCAACCATATATTGACAGTGAATTTCCAGAAGTTCAAACCAGATTCAGAAGAGGACATGGAATGAGGTATATCATTGCTGACATCAGCTAGATCTTGGCTGAAATCAGAGAATATCAGAAAGATGTTTACCTGTGCTTTACCGACTATGCAAAGGCTTTCAATTTTGTGGATCATGACCAAAAAAGCTATCGGCAGCCTTGCAGAGAATGACTATTCCAGAACACTTAATTGTGCTCATGAGGGACCTGTACACAGACCAAAGAGGCAATTGTTTAAGGGAACACTGAATGATTTAAAATTAGGAAAGGTGTACAACAGGGTTGTAGTCTTGTACCATACTTATGCAATCTGTATGCTGAGCAAATAATCCAAAAAGCTGGGTTATAAGAAGGAAAACATGGCATCAAATTTCAAGGAAGACTTATTAACAACCTGCGATATACAGATGATACAACCATGCTTGCTGAAAGCAAAGAAGACTTAAAATACTTACTGGTGAAGGTCAAAAACCACAGCCTTTGATATGCATTGCACATTAACATAAAGAAAACAAAAATCCTCACCACTGGACCAATAAATACCATCATGATAAATGGAGAAAAATTTAGAGTTGCCTATGACTTGATTTTGCTTGGATCAACCATCAACACTCATGGAAGCAACAGTCAAGAAATCAAATGACAAATTGCATTAGACAAATCTGCAGCACAAGACCTTTTAAAGTGTTGAAGAGCAAAGATATAAATTTGAGGACTAAGGTACACCCGATCCCAACCCATGGTATTTTCAATAACCTCATATGCATGAGAAAGTTGGACAATGAATAAGGAAGACCATAGAATAATTGATGCATTTGAGCTATAGTGTTGGAGCAGAATATTAAAGGACCATGTACTACCAAAAGAACTAACCAGTCTGTTTGAAGGGGGTACAGTCAGAATGCTCCCTGGTAGCCAGAATGGCCAGACATCATCTCTCATATATTGGACATAATGTAAGGAGAGAACAGTCACTGGAGAAGGATATCATGTTTGGTAAAATTGAGGGTTGGACAGAAAGAGAAAGACCCCCAACAAAATGGACTGGAGTAGTGGCTGTAGTGATGGGCACAAATGTAGCAACTAGTGTGAGATTGGCACAGGACCAGGCAGTGTTTCCTTCTGTTGTGCACAGGGTTGCTATGAGTTGGTACCGACTTGATGGCACCTAACAACAATATCAACTTTTAAATTTTCACTGGTTGCTCTCCTCAATGTTTGGAATGATTTGTTTTATCTAATGCTTACAACGGTCTTGCATGGTAACTGTGCCTCTGTAGGATAAGCACTGGGCAGCTAACCACAAGGTTGGTGATTCAAACTCACCAGCAGTATCTTGGAAACCCTATCCAAGGTCGCTATGAGTCAGAGTCAACTCAAAGGCACTTAACAGCACAACACTTAACAACACAACACAACAGTACTCACAATTCTTGTTGTTAGCTGCCATTAAGTTGATTTTCAACTCATAGAGACCTCATGTGACTAATTAGAATTGCCCCATAGGGTTTCCTAGGCTGCAGTCTTTATGGGACCACATCATCAGGGCTTTCTCCCACGGAGGTGGGTTTCAACTGCCAAATTTCGTTTCACATCTGAACCTTTAACCATTGAGCCACAGGTTATTTTAGGGAGGTGCTTTCTAGTCTACATCTTCATTCCCATTTTGGAGGTCAGATATATATTAAGTCTGGAGTGCCTGAGGGAGCTCTTTAGAAATAGAAAACAAAGATAGAGAAACAAGTTCGTCTCAACAGGGTGGATGAATATTTCTCCACAGTGAGAGACTATTTTTCTCCATGATCCTAGAAGACGCTCTAAACTTCTATCACCAAATAGAAGAGCTGAACTCAATGGAGCTGAATGACAACAATTCTTGCCAAAGAGAACAGAAGTAGCAGGTCACAGGACACAGCCAAGGAGTACAGTGTACCAAAAAGTCATCAAGGAAGAGAGACTGGGTCCTGGGAAGAGACATTGTTCTTCAAAATGAGAAAGAAATGGCTATATGGGCATCCCAATAAACAAAATAGAAACCACACATCTAGTGGACTTAAACCTCTGGGCTGGGACAGGCAGTATAGGAGAGTGGTTTGACCCAATTTCTTGGTTTTAAAATACTGTGTAAACTTCAACAAGATATTTAGCTTCTCTGTACCTCAGACAGTGTGCTTTCTAAGGAAACTTTTGCATTATTTGACACCCCCCCTTTTTTTTAACTGATGTTAATTGAGATACAATTAACATTATTACCCAACATTTAGCAGATATAAGAATTAATCCCAGTTCTTCTAACTAACAGATAGTTCTTCTAACTCCTTCTAACAGGAATAGGCTATTCACTGTTGCTGTAGGAAATGTGGTTTGGGGACAGAGGCGAGGACACATATGGTTCAAATGTGAAAAAAAGTGGGGGAGTAGCTCTTGAGAATGATGAGCAGAGAGGCAATGCAATTAGAAGGGAAATGATGAGAAGAAAATAATAAAAATGAGTGTCAAAAATGGAAAAAAGGAGGGAATGGTTGGTAAGTAAAAGACATTATATTTATGCATCTTAGTGATAAGCGAAATGAGCTTTATGCACTATAGCATTTCTAATTTAAGCAACAATTTGTAAGCAATAAATGTTTATAATGAGTATAATTTGTTCAATTTATGTCAATAGAAAAAAGTAAGACATAGCATTAGCCATTAAGAGATGCTTTTCAGATTTCCAAAGGGATAATTAAAGTTATATTAGAACACAATCAATTCAAACATAAACCACTTTTTTTTATTCATTTTGCAAATCAGAGAAATTTAAATTTTACATAAACCTAAAACGTAATCTTATCTGCAGTTTCACTGGTCTCTGGATTTGAAATATAAAATCTGGGTGCTTTCTAGATTCTTGTTGCTAGATGCTGTTGAGTAGGCTGCGACTCATAGTAATCCTGTGTATGTTGTTGTTATGTGTCGTGGAGTCGGTTCCGACTCGGTTTCCGAGGCTGTAAATCTTTACAGGAGCAGGAAGCCTCATCTTTCTCCTGTGAACAGCTGGTAGTTTCAAACTGCTGACCTTGCGGTTTACAGCCTGATTCGTAACCACTATACTACCAGAGCTCCTTGTGTGTAGCAGAATAAAACTTCGCTCAATCCTGTGGCATTATCACAATTGTTGCTCTATTTGAGCCCACCATTGCATCCACTGTATTTATCTCTCTAGTTATGGGTCTTTTACTTTTTTGCCTCTACTTTAACAAGCATGAAGTTCTTCTCCAGAAATTGGTTCCCCAATGACATGTGCAAAGTCTTCATTACTAAAGAATATTCTAATTTTACTTCCTCCTACATAGATGTAGCATAGTGGTTATGAATTGGGCTGCAAACCGCAAGGTCAGCCGTTCGAAACTACCAGCTGTTCCGCTGGAGAAAGATGAGGCTTTCTGCTCCCATAAAGATTTACAGCCTCAGAAACCCTGTGCAGGGTCACTATGAGTTGGAACTGACTCCACCACACATAATAACAACAACACACAGATGTATTTGTTCTTCTAGTAGTCTATGGTGTGTTCAATGTTCTTCACCAATGTTGTTGTTTAACCTTGTGGTTCAAACTGACCTTGCGGTCCAATACCAAGGTTCAAATGCGTTCATTCTTCTTCAGTCTTCCTTTTTCATTACCCAGCTTTAACATGCCTATGAGGTGATTGAAATACCTTGGCTTGAGAAAGGCACACCCTACTCCTCAAAGTGACATCTTTTATTTTTAAGACTTTAAAGAGGTCTTTTGGCAGCAGATTTTCCCATTGCAATGTATCATTTGACTTCTTAACTACTACTTCCATGGGCACTGGTTGTGGATCCAAGCAAAATGAACTCCTTGATAACTTCAATATTTTCAACGTTTATCATGATGTTGCTCACTGGTCCAGTAGTGAAAATATTTGTTTCCTTTAGAGTTGTAATCCATACTGTCGTCTTTGATCTTCATCAGTAAGTGCTTTAAGTCTTCTTCACTATTGGCAAGGTGTGATCTGCATATCGAAAGTTGTTAATGAGTCTTCTACCAACCTTGATGTCACATTCTTCTTCATATAACTCAGTTTCTCAATTATTTGTTTAACATACAGAGTAAATAAATTTGATGAAAGGATACCAAAACATCCAGCTCCCTAAACACCTTTTCGTATTTTAAACCACAAAGTAGCCCTTTGTTCTGTTAGAATTACTGCCTCTTGATCTATGTACAGGTTCTGCATGTGTTTTATTGATTTTGAAAGACTGTGTGATAACATTATGAAGAATGGGAATTCCAGGACATTTAATTGCTAATGTGGAACTTGTAGATTAAAGGATGTTAAAGAGAAATGGCAACTAAATGCAGTACTTGATCTTTGATTAGATAGATCCTGGATTTAAAAAAATAGCAGAAAAAATATCATTGGGACAAATGGATTAATTTGACTGGGGCCTGTATGTCAGAAAATATTATTAAATAGCATTGTATCATTGTGATTATATTTTTAATATAATTATGGTATTGTGGTTAAAGATGATAATGGGCTTGCTCTCAGGAGATCCATGCTGAAGTATTTGAAAGCAGTGTCATGAAGTTTGCAATTTATATGCTTCTTTTAAATGGTTCAGCAAAAATCAAAATAACAATCATTATCTACATACACACCGAAAAGTGGCAAATGTGGGGAAATGCTAATAGCTGGTGATTTTAAGCTAAGGATATATGTCTCTTTCAACTTCACTCTAGGTTTTTAAAGTTTCAGTTAGGAAGTGTGCACTTTTGGTATGAAATCAGAAACACAGATGAAAAATGGCTGGCATTACTGTGTGAGTAATTTAGCTTCTCTAGACACAAAACAACCAGCCCTCTGATTCCACAAAAGAGAGATGTAGGCAATCGATGTATTGCACTTCTAGCCAATCAATCAGAGTATGCTCCTAAAATCCAGGTCATTTAATTCCAAGAACCCGCCAGTCTCTTATAAGGTAGAAAGAAACAATATCTTCACTGAGTAGATCAATTAAATGAAATAAAGAAAATTAACACTCTCAAAGAGATATAATAGAAATCACGTAAATGATACAAAAGTCATTGAAATAATGAAATTACCTGATACTGAGGAATATACAAAATGCAGAATTCCAGGTTTGCTTTGAGAATACTAGCAGAGATTGTTCTCAATTTCCCATCAGAAAACATCAGGTAGGTACAAAATAACCATGGAAGTCACACTATTTGAAGCTAAAAATGAGAACAGACTTGGAGAAATTCCCACTAAATGCAAAATGTGGGTGATTAAGAGAAATGCATTCCTCAGCCTCACCCACAGGACAGAAAACAATATAGAAGATTAACAGTTACCAGTTGTCAAGTCAATTCTGACTCATGGTGGCCCCGTGTGTGTCTGAGGAGAACTGTATTCCATAGATTTAACAGTGGCTGATTTTTCAGAAATAAATAATCAGGCCTTTCTTCCAAGGTGCCTATA
>NW_006408690.1:2158260-2164098 GCF_000296735.1 Chrysochloris asiatica
AAGGCTGTGCTCTTTGATCTTCATAAGTAAATGTTTCAAGTCCTCTTCACTTTCAGCAAGCATGGAGGTAGTAGCTCTAAATACCAACAGAGAGGGAAGGAATCTTCATATCAAGTATCAATGCTATTCCCTCTGTACACAGGGTAGATGTTGTTGTTGTTATGTGCTGTGGAGTCGATTCTGACTCATAGCGACCCGGTGCAGGATTTCCGAGGCTGTAAATCTTTAAGGGAGCAGAAAACCTCATCTTTCTTCCATGGAACAGCTGGTAGTTTTGAACTGCTGACCTTATGGTTCACAGCCCAATTCATAGCCACACGCTACCCCACAGGGTAGATAGGGACAGACAACTGAGACACTGGCTACCTAAAATGAAGAGGCGATAAAGACACGAAGTGACTGGCTTACAAGGTTTCAAGAGGGAGTTTAGTTTAATAATGTGGAATGGGGGACAGGGGGATGGAGATAAGAGTCCCACTGAATAGTTTTCATCTTGTCTAGATGGGTCTGGTGAAAAGAGATGGGGACAAGATTCTTATGATTCAATAGTGAGTCATTGTTATCATGACTAATTGTGATCATCACAAATGTAAAGGTAGAAGTTTTGTACCAGAAACAGGGGAGTAATTAATCTTACAGTCCAGAAACAGAGGACCCTAGGACCACCATGGGAAAAGAGGGCAAGCAGAATGTGAGACCTTATCCAGAGAGGCAGTGACACCAGAGATGGAGGCAGAGATGGGGACATGGAGAGGGGGAGCAGTTGAGGACTCTAGATTCATGGGAAGTGAGGGACTAAGAGATGGTGGCCAGGACGCAGACTTTCAGAATGTGCCCTTTGGTGGTGTAAATTATTATATATTCCTGAGGGGTTTTTTTTTGTTTTTTTTTTTAAAGAGCTAAAGTGAATAGAGAGAAATACTGTTAACTAATGGTAACTGGAAGGGATTATAATCATTGTAATGAGACAAGGTTTATGATTCATTGAATGTAAAACTGATGATCTTGCCCTGTGAACTTTTTATTATTTATGCCTGAGTATTAAAAAAAAAAAAAAAAAAAAAAAGCTTTAGTAAGTGCCATGATGAGATCTGCTATGAGCAGTCAATTGGAAAGGAAGCTAACTCAGTGATGTGGTCTGCTACCTATATATTGGACACTCAGGCAAAGCTTCCTCCTTTTTTCAACTGGGTTTGGATTCTGCATCTGGTTCCTCATCCAACCTCTTGTTCTTTGGACTTGAGCCAATGGCCTGCTCTATTACTTGCTGATCCTGGAAATCAGCAGCAGCCAGCCATCTTACCTGCTGACCTGCTGACCTGCCTGCCTGTCATTTGACCTATGGATCTTGGTTCATCATCTCTGCAGTTAACTGATTCAGGAGCCTGAAACTTGACATCTGACCAGTGGACTTGGGACTTGCCCATCTCTAAAGAAGTGTGAGTCATTTCCTTGATATAAGCTTCTCTTTATGTATACTTATATGTCCTTCACTATTTTGCTTCTCTAGAGAATCCAATGAGATTTTGTCTCTCATACTTTGGAAATGTTATCAGGAAGACTCAATCCTTGTAGAAGGACATCATGCTTGGTAAAGTGGAGGATCAATGAAAAAGAGGAAGACACCTAATAAGATGGATTAACACAGGAGCAGCAACAATCAGCTCAAGCTAAATAATTCTGAGTATGGAGTGGGACTAGGCAGTGTTTCATTCTGTTGTGCATAGAGCTGCTACAAGTCAGAACCAACCTGATGGCTCCTAACAACAACAATGACAGAGAACCTAGACTAAGACAGAAAAGAAGAAATTACTAAAAGTTCCAAGTCGTAAAACAAGATTAATTCTATCATAATACTTTGAATCAGCAAGAGTAGATTAAAAAGATGATTAAGAAAAATTTCCAAACTTCTGAGAGAAAATACCTATGAATTAAGTACAAGCAAGAAAAAAAATGTTACCATTGAATCAAATTCAATTAATGGTGACCCCATGTGTGTCAGAGTAGAACTATGCTTTATAGGGCATTCAGTGGATAATTTTTCCAAAATAAATTGGTAGCTCTTTCTTCTAAGAAGCTTCTGAGTGTACTCAAACCTCAACATTTTGAGTAGTAGCTTTCGTGAAATTAATTGTTTAATGTTTCTTCTAGCCACAGTGTTTGTAAACTCCCACCAAATGATTTTGTCCTAGTGGATCTGTATAACAGAAAGTGGGGAAGATGTTGATGGATTATAAGATTCAGTTGTGAGTGATTGTTTACAGGGCTAACTGTGATTGGCCAATTTTTCCATCCTGAAAATAAGCCTCTCAGAAGCAAAGAGGGGATCTCTGGACCATCAAAGAAGAGGCAGGACTTGAGTGTGTCCTTTGGATGCCAAGATTCCTGCACATAAAACTTATTCTACCCTAGATAGAAAACTGTGACAACCAAGGAGCAGCAGAGGAGTGGAAGCAGCAGAACCATGAGCCAGAACATGAGATAAAGCAGTGAACCTTCAGGCACACAGAGCCAGTAAATTTGATTGTCTGTGAACACAAGGCTCATTGAGAGTGGGTTACTCCAGGCACTTGATTGGGGAGTTAGATTTGCTGACTCAGGAAACTAGAGTTAAATGTCTTTGAGCTGAGGCTTTTAGCCCTTTAGGCATTTATGAGAAGCTCTAAAACAGCTTTGTAGCATTGTCTGAGCAAGGCAGAAGCCAAGGGGTTACATGGCTGAAAGGCTATGGGCCAAAGACAGAGAGAGAGAGGTCTACCTGTGGATATATCTGGAAAGTTGCTGTCCTGACTGGAAGAACTATATTCTGAACATTTTGATCCTGCATTGTGACCTCTTAACTTCCCGAATAAACCCTTTAACTGTGAGTATGTTGTCTGAGTTCTGTGTGGCCATTTTAATGAATTCTGGAACACAACTGAGTAGAGGGTCTGGTGGGAGAGAAGGCTTGTGAATCTTTTGCCATAGATGAGAGCACTAAAAATAATAAACCATCCAATCAAGGTCAAAGGCAAAAATAGACATTTCGCAACATGTAAAGATTCAAAAAGTTTACCTCCAATGTACCCAAAATTGTAATGAAAATAAATATTATGACTTTTGGTTTAAAAAAAAAAAATGTGTTGTATACCTTTTCTCTCTATCAAGATCAAATTTAAATGAAAGTTGTTAAGTGCTGTAGAGTCAGTTCAGACTCATAGTGACCCTTCTGAGGATGGCTAATGGGTTTGAACAGCTGACCTTGCAGTTAGCAGCCCATTGTTTATCCTACAGTGCCATGCCAGGACAGGAATTAAAAATGTGTAAACTCACAATGATGAGAACAGGAAAGAGATTATCAGTGGCTAACAGATTTAATCAATTTTTGAAGAAATTTTATGAAGGAGGGAAAACTGATGTACCAAAGCAGAAGAAATGCATGTAAAATTCTATTACTTGTTACTGCAGTGAATATTTTATCAATAAGAATTATAAGACTGGGGGGACTTCCAGTTTGGGGGTGGGTGAAGCAGAGACAGGTAGGAAAGGCTCCTCAGCAGAGGTGTGGAAAAAACAGAGAAGGAGCTTTCCTGGAGCAGCGCCAGAGTTTTGGATCTTGTATAAGGCGCCAGGTGCCAGTTTCCCATGCCCACCTGTGGAGAAATCTGATTGTGGAAGCAAAATATGGCAATTTCTTAATCAATCAGGATGATCAATTCCTTACTGGCTCCTCAGACTGGACTGAGATCAGAGGGTGGGCCCACAGCCCACAGCAGATACAGTGACACAGCGCTAAAAAGCCACTGAGCTGCATCTGGAAAAAGATGTGTGATGGAATTTTCATTTTTCACATTGCTTTCCTCCTCTCCCCCATCACACCCTCACTGCCCAGCTCAGACACCTTCAGGCAGGCAGGAGCGCACCCCCAAAAAGAGTTGCACCCACAGTTTTCCCATGGCACAGGGAGGAGGTTCCTAAGAACCCCATTGATCCCTCAGGCTGCTTCTTATGATGTCTGACTCCAGGACCCAGCCCTAAAGTTGACCTGGGTGGAACCCTTTATCCCTGTCTGCACAGCAAAGGCTACTGGACAGTCAGCTACTGTTTTATTTTTGTTTTTGAGTGCTGGTTTTTGTCTCTGCTTTTATATTGTTTCTGTTTTGGGTCCTTTTGGTCTCACTTTTCGGTGGTGGGAGCTTTCTCCCGCTACCTTACCCAAGAAGAGACAGTAAGTGTGCTCATATAGCCAAGCTACAAGCATATCTCATAATATCCCACCATTTGGACAAGAGCCAATACCAGCTGTTAGGCATTACAAAATGAAAAGGGAAGCCTATCTCCAGATCACATCCACCAGGAGATACTCAATAAGCTTAACAACACAGTAACATTCATTCATTTAAGCATTAAAAACCCACCTAACTACTGAAAATGTCAAGAAATAACAACAAAGTATTTCAGCGCATGCTCCAAAACAGCAAAGAATAACAGAAAAATGAGCTGAAGGCAGACACAATCTTCCCAGTAGAAAAGCAGGCTTTGGATCTGCCTGAGAAGCAATTCAGAAGAATGATATGGAAACAAATTCAAATGCTCCACAAAGGGGTAGAGGAAAATAAGGAAGAAGTCAGGATAGTGCTACAGGAGCAATCAAACAAGATAGATATAGCATTGGAAACAACCAAAACCTGCAAAAAGAGCTCTAGATGATTAATAATAAAATATCAGAAATGGACAATACACTGAAAGGGCAAAGGAGTAGAATTGAAGAGATGGAAGCCAGAACTAGTGAGCTGGAAGACAAATCTCTCAATATTGCTAAGATAGAAGAGCAAGCAGAAAAAAAGGGATAAAAAAAAATCTGAAGAGAGTCTATGATTCATGCTGGATAATATGAAGTGGAATAACTTAAGAATTATTGCCATCCCAGAACAGAAAGAATCATAGAAGTCCACAGATGAGATAGATGAGGAACTACTGGAAGAAAATTTCCCTAACATATTGAAGGATAAGAAGATAAACATTCAAGAAGCTGAACAAACCACAGGAAGGATAGACCCCAAAAGAAAATCACCAAGACATATCATAAGGTCTCCAAAATCAAAGACAAGGAGAGAATCCTAAAAGCAGCCAGGGAAAAGAGAAGTGTTGCCTACAAAGGCAAGCAAATCAGATTAAGTCAGACTCCTCAGCAGAAACAGGAAAGGAGGCAATGGGGAGACATATAAAATATCCTTGAAAAAAAAAAAAAAATGCCACCCAAGAATCATCTATCCAGCAAAACTGTCGATCAAATACAATGGTGCAATCAAAACATTCCAAAATAAACAGAAGCTAAGAGATTTTGTCAAAGCCAATCCAGTACTTGAAAACATCCTAAAGGGAGTTCTTTAAAATGAAAACCAGCAAGAACAGACAACAACCAGAGATTGACAGATGTGGCAACACCACT
This sequence comes from Chrysochloris asiatica, assembly GCF_000296735.1. Classification (NCBI taxonomy): domain Eukaryota; kingdom Metazoa; phylum Chordata; class Mammalia; order Afrosoricida; family Chrysochloridae; genus Chrysochloris; species Chrysochloris asiatica. The sequence goes on from NW_006408690.1 coordinate 2,163,692, forward strand.
TGGAACTCAGTCAACAGATAGCAGAGTTCAGAACAGAACAAAATTATAGCAATGAATTCAGAGGACCTGTGAGGCCAAACAAAGATCAAAATATTAACAATGTCAAAGAAGGTGAAACTATAGGAACTGAGATCTAGTTGGTGAGGAGGTCAAGTAGATTGCAGTATACAATAGATTGTCTTAAATGCAGGGAAAACTTAATATGGTAACTCCAAAGAAAATTAATACTTCACAATTTACCATGAAAATGAAGATCCAAGTAGAACACGGAAACATGAAACTAACAAGAAACTGACAAGAATTAGCACAAAAAAACATGAACTCAGCACAAGAAGGCATGCAGACAAAGGAACAAATAGCACCACAAAAAATTAACATAATGACAATAACAATTAGGCAGGTTTTGC
>NW_006408690.1:2165077-2166750 GCF_000296735.1 Chrysochloris asiatica
ATGCATGTTGATGCAGTAGGTCAAAGAAGGTAACAAATCTTTACAGTGAGGATCATTCCCACCCCCTTGGTACACAGGGTCGACAAGGATGGGCAACTTGGATATTGGCTACCCAAAATGGGGGAGAGGGGGGCTTACAAAGGCAAGAAGTGACTGGCTTACAAGCTTTCAATAGGAAACCTAGCTCAAGAGGGTGTGGGGAAAGTTAGAATCTCCAGTGAGTGGTTTCTAACCCGTCTGGATGGTGCTGATGAAAGGAGATGGGGATAAAAGATACTTGTTGGTTCAATAGTTAATGATTGCTATCAGGACTGACTGTGAGTGTTGGAAAGGTAAAGGTAGACGTTTTGTAACAAAGGGAGGTCAGTAGTTGATTTTGAAGTCCAGGAGCAGAGCTCCTTGGAACTATCAAGGGGAAAAAAGCAAAGTGCAGGATCCTGTCCAGAGAAGCAGTGATGCCAGAGATGGATGCAGAGTAAATGACGTGGCCAGATGGAGCAGCTGGAGACTTTAGACTCAGGGAGGGAGAAGGGCTATGTGCTGACGGCCAGGGCGCAGGCTTGCAGGGTGTACCCTTTGGTTGCTTGATGATGCATGCAGGAGATTGTAACCATTGCAATGAAATGAAATAAGATATGTTGAATGTAAAGCTAATATTTTCCCATGTAAACTATCACATAATTCACAATAAAAACTTAAAAAAAAATTATAAGACTGATTTAAGGGATTCAAGTTTGAGAGACAAAGTACAGAGTGTTCTCTCAACTGGTGGTGGAGAGGGCAGAGTGAGGTCACGTGGAAGTCTGGACCAATGTGACAATTGAAAGTCAAGCTTTGAGGAACACCCTGTCCTTGACCTTGGATTAAGCACTGTGATGAACACATGTAATTTCCATAATCTCATATTCTTCCAACTAAAATTTACTGCTTGGTGAGAGTCACTGTCAACACATAATAATCATAAGTACTTCAATGTAATTATCTATGTTGTCCTCATTGTCGTTATTTCTATGCTCAAAATGTGTAATATGCACAGGTAGTAAGTTAGTATTCCTCGCTTTTAAGTGAATTGGCAAGTTTTAAATATGGAAGAAATACCCAGTAGCCTAATCTTTGACTAAAATGTGCACTATCAATAACTTCTATATGGATAGCAGTGTCTCTCCCTAAGTTGAAAACAACAAAACCATAATAACTACAATAATCATGGCTTACCATGTATGAATAAGGAACTCTGCAGCACTTAACAACAACAACCCTGTATGAATGGGCAATATCTTTGATATTCCATGCGAGTAAAGTTTTACTAAAGGTAATACAGAAAAGGCTACAATCATACATTGACAGAGAACTTCCAGAGGTTCAACCTGGAGTCAGAAGAGGACATGGAATAAGGGATATCATTGCTGATGTCCGATGGATCTAGGCTGAAAGCAGAGAATATCAGAAAGATGCTTACCTGTGATTTATTGACTAAGTAAAGGCTTTCAATTGTGTGGATCATGACAAGCTATGGACAACATTGCCAAGTATGAGTATTCCTGAACACTTAAATGCACTCATGAAGAATCTGTACCTGGACCAAGAGGCAGTTGTTTGAACAGAACATGGGAACGCTGAATGTTTTAAAATTAAGAAAGGTGTGCAACAGGGTTGTATTCTTTCACCATACT
>NW_006408690.1:2167620-2211434 GCF_000296735.1 Chrysochloris asiatica
AGGGTCGCTATGAGTCGGTACTGACTCGATGGCACCTAACAACAGCAATAACCATGTAAGTACTTACATGTTGTAAGTACTTTACATGTGTTAACTTTTCTTCTGTTCATAATAATCCTATGATGTAGTTACCATTATAATTCGCTATTTTACAGATCAAATAACTGAGACATCTCTAGGAATTGACAGAGGCAGTTTTTACTCAGGCAATTAACCTTCAGACTCTTGCTCATAACTACTACAGCATATATTTCTCTTTATCTATTCTTTATAAAGCTTTTATTGTGAATTAAGTTACAGTTTACAGGGCAGATCAGTAGCCATGAACTCAGCCAATCATATTTTGTTTCATTGTAATTATTACAATTCCCCCCATGCACCACCAGTTAACAGTACTTACCTGTATTCCCTCTGTTTTGTGTTGTTTTTTTTTTAAATGTACACAAAATACGCAGAAAATATATATTCATTTAAATGACCAAAGATTACATTTTGTGAGCCAGGCTCCTGACCACTAGCACACAGCCTTTCTCATTCCTCATGTCTAGAGTCTCCAGCTGCTCTATTTCTCATGCTAGCACCTCTGCTTCCATTTGTGCTATCATTGCTTTTCTGGTTAGGGTCCTATGCTCCACTCATGCTCTTCCCTCTTGCTAGTCCTAGGGTCTTCTGTCCTTTGAATGGAAGATGAACTACTCCCTCTTTGGTTTCACATCTTTTACATTTACAGTTGTGACTATCACAGATAGTCATGATAACAAATACTCACTGTTGAATCAAAAGAATCCTATCCCCATCATCTTTCCCCAGACCCTTCTAGACAAGAGAAAAACTATTTAGTGGGGATTCTACCTTCCCCCCTCATTCTGAAACTAAACAGGTTCTTGAAAACTTGTAGGCCAGCCACTTTGTGCCTTTATAGCCCTCCATTTTTGGTAGCCAATGTTTAAGTTTCCATCCCTATTAATCCTGTGTACTGAGGAAATAGGCTTGATCCTTGATCTAAAGACTCCTTCCCTCTCAGTTGGAATTTTGAGCAACTACATCCATAAGCAAAGGTCAAGTTCATCAAATTGTAGCAATTTGCATTTGCTTCCTGTATAAAGCTTCTTTATCTTCCTCTGATCGAGTTCTGATCAGCAAACCATCCAAGCTAGGTCAAAGTGGTACCGTCTGCAAGTCTGGGCATTCTGGCATGCCTCCCCAGACTTCAGATCAGCTGGCTGTTTCACTCTCAGGTCTAGCCCCCAATAGCTAGGTCAGTGTCCATGGGCTCAGGAGGTCCTCTGCCTAAACTTTAGACCAACCAGCCCTTCCTCTTCTCTTTCTTATCTCAAGGTCAACTGGTGTCTATGGAGCATTGTCGAACTCAGCCCATGTCTTCATTGTTGCCTTTCTCAGACATCCACTCACACATAGACCAAGGTGGTTACCATCAAGCTTACAAGCCTGCTTATGTGTTCCCTTTGAGTATCAGTTTTGGAAGGGGATTTATCCTGATGGCTCCCAGGGAAGCAGCTTTGCTTGTTCTTGTAACAGCCAAGCAGTCTGCTTTTTTTTCCCCTCCTCCTTTTCCTGTTGTTGTTTCTTTCAAGAAGTATCTTTTGCTCCTCTAGCCACTCCAGGTTGGCCTGCATGTCTTTTCCATTGGAAATGTCACTCCTCAAAAGGTTCTGGACGGGGCTCAGAATCCCACCTAATGTCCCATACTGTATGAAGGCTTAACAAGAAGCCTATTTCACTAACCAAAGTCTAGTACCTCCTTTTAATTAATGCAATTTATTTACAGGCTGAAAACAAACTTACAAACTTTCTATAATCGTATTTCCCAATATTCCTTTCTATCCCATTTAAATGTCTATTTTATAATTTGTTGTTGTTGTTAAGTGCCGTCGAGTCGGTTACGACCCATAGCGACCCTGTACAGGGTTTCCGAGGGTGTAAATCCTTACGGGAGTAGAAAGCCTCATCTTTCTCCCACAGAGTGGCTGGTAGTTTTGAACCGCTGACCTTAAGGTTCTCAGCCCGATTCGTAACCACTACGCTACCAGAGCTCTTTCTATTTTATAATAGTAGGCAAGAAAAACCAGTATCCACAAAACAGTCAAGCACCTTAATATTATTTCCCCTCTTTTATTCAGTCAGATTGTGCCTCAATCCCTGTATCACAGAGCCCGGTTGTTCCAAAGTTGATCATACATCACTATTTTCATTCTATTTCAATCATACATTCTATTCCATTTAGCCCATGCAAACCTTCCTAAGTCTTCCTCTGTATTCCTTGTTCTTCCACCCCCTTCCTTCTTGTGTGTTGTCCTCCCCTTTCTTGTATATTGTCCTCCTATCACCAAAGCTATCATGTGCCTATCCATAAACTGTGTCCTACTATCCCCTCCCTCTCACCCCTGATAGCCCTCAAAGAATTTTTCTTTTAGTATGGAAATCTTTTCTTAAGCTACAATAATGGACCTATGCAATATTTGTCCTTTTGTGACTTAGTAATTTCACTCAGCTTAACATCCTTAAGGTCATCCACGTTGCAAGATGTTTTGCAGCTTCATTGTTATTCATCAAGGTAGCATAGTATTCCATTGTGTGTATGTATGTACGAAAGTCTGTTTATCCATTCTTTCATTGATGAATACTTAGACTGCCTCCATATTTTTGCTATTGTGAATAGTGTTGCAATGAAAATTGATGTGCATATATCTATGAAATGTATATTGCATTTCTGGATTATATTTCTTGTGGCTATATATCAAGTAAAAAAATTGCTGGATCATAAGGCATTTCTGGAGAACTAGTGTGGCACTGTGTTCTGGAATACTCATACATCTCAATGTTGTCCATAGCTTGTCATGATCCACACAATCGAAAGCCTTCACAAAGTCAATAAAGCATAGGTAAACATCCTTCTGGTATTCTCTGCTTTCAGCCAAGATCCATCCGACATCAGCAATGATATCTCTCATTCCACAGCCTCTTCTGAATCCAGCTTGAACCTCTGGAAGTTCTCTGTCAATGTATGGTTGTAGCCGTTTCTGTATTACCTTTAGCAAAACTTTACTCGCTTGAGATATCAAAGAGATTGTCTGATGATTTCCACATTCTGTTGGGTTACCTCTCTTTGGAATGGTGATCTATCAACACTCGCAGAAGCAGCAGTCAAGAGATCAGACGACGTATTGCATTGGGCAAATCTGCTGCACAGGAACTTTTTAAAGTATTGAAGAGCAGAGATGTCAGCTCGAGGACTAAGGTGTGCCTGACCCAAGCCATGGTATTTTCAATAACCTCATATGGATGCGAAAGCTGGACAGTGAATAAGGAAGATCGTAGAAGAATTGATGCCTTTGAGTTGTGGTGTTGGAGGAGAATACTGAAAGTGCCTTGGACTGCCAAAAGAACCAATAGATCTGTTTTGGAAGAAGTGCAGCCAAAGTGCTCCTTGGAGGCCAAGATGGCTAAGCTTCATCTCTCATACTTTGGACATATTGTCCGGAGGGAACAGTCGCTGGAGAAAGGTGTCATGCTGGGTAGGGTGGAGGGTCAGAGAAGGAGAGGAAGACCCCTAATGAGATGGATTGGCCAGGTGGCATCATTGATGGACCTGAGTGTGACAGCGGTAGTGAGGTTGGCCCAGGATCGGACATTGTTTCATTCTGCTGTGCATGGGGTCGCTATGAGTCAGGTCCGACTCTATGGCACCTGACAACAACAACAGTGTGCCACTGTGGGTTTATGCGCCAGACTGCAAAACTGTTTGAACTGCAAGGTCGGTGGTTCAAGCTCACCAGCTGCTCCTCAAAAATCCTATGGGTCAGAATCGACTCAATGCACTTAATAACAAGGTATTTCTATTTCCAACTTTCTGAGGAAGCACCATACCATTTTTCAGAGTGGTTGAGTCATCCACACTATAGGAGAATCCCAGTCTCTCCACATCCTTGCCAGCAGTTAATGTCCTCTGCCTTTTTTAACTTTGCTGTTATTGCTGGTGTGAGATGGTATCTCATTGCTGTTTTGATTTGCATTTCTCTAATGGTTAATGATCATGAACATTTCTTCATATGTTTATTGGCTGTTCTAAAGTCTTTCTTGATGTGTGACGTGTCTGCTCATGTCCTGTGCCCATTTTTTAATTGGGTTATTTTTCTATTTCTTGTAGTGGTGTTGGAGTTTCCTATAGAGTTTAGGGATTAGTCCCTGTATGATATGTTGTTGAAAAAACTTTTTTCCCAGTCTGAGGACTGTCCTTTTTTATTTTATTTTTTTTTGTGAAATCTTTTAGTGCACACAAATTTTTAATTTTTAGTATGTCCCAGTCATCTAGTTTGTCTTCTATTGTTTGTGTAACTTTTGCAATGTTTAATAATGTATGACCTGTAAAGTGTAACTTTTGTAATGTTTGATAATGTGTGCCTTGTGTTATTGTTGTTGTTAAATACTGTCAAGTCAATTCCAACCCACAGCAACCCTGTGTAGAGTTTCCAAGGAGCAACTGGTGAGCTAGAACCACTGACCTTGCCATTCAAATGACTGCAGTCTGCTACATTAGCTCACAGTGCCACACCAGGAGAGCCCTTAAATTTGTTCCTATTTTTTCACTGATGACCTTTATAATTCTGGGATTTACATTTAGGTCTTAAGTCCATGTTGAGTTAGTTTTTGTATATGGTGTGAAATAAAGGTCTTGCTTCATTCTTTTGTATATAATATTTCGGTTTTGTTACCACCATCTGTTGAAGAGACTATCCCCTCCCCATTCAATGAATTTTGGCCCTTTGCCAAAGATCAGTTGACTGTATGTGAATGGGTTAACTTCTGGGTTCTCAATTCTGTTCTGTTTTTCTATGTATCTTTCACTGTACCAATACCAGGCTGTTTTGACCACTGTAGCCATGTAGTAAAATTTGAAATCAGGGAGTGAGAGGCCTCGAACTTTGTTCTTCTTCTTAAGCAGTGCTGTGCTTACCTACGGACTTTTTCCCTTCCATATAAAGTTTGTAATTGCTTTTTCCATCTCTTTACTATATATTTCTTGAGAGATTGAATTTCAACTTGAATTGCCATCAATTATACATTCAGTCATACTGTTGTTTTCCTGCCTTAATGTAGCACAGAGATTCAGGTATACAAAGAGTTTTGGGGCTACACAAGGACAAGGTGATGGGGTTAGGAAAATGGATGGAATCCAAATCTATTTTGACAGTTGATTACATAGGATTTCATGGTGCCTAAATAAAATCAGAAGATGAGAAGAATGAGTCAATGATGACTCAAAAAATTAAGCTTTAGTAATGCAGAAAACGATGGTGCTATTGACAGAGAGTGGGAAATTGAACAAGTAGGTGGATTAGTGGGAGGAAGGTGATGGTGAATTCAGCTTTGATAATGCAAGGAGAACATTTCAATAAGCACTTAGAAACACTGCAAGACTATTGAGAATAAAAGAAAATATGGAAAAGGAGATTTAAAAAATAGCAACCTAGGACAGAGTTGAAATTCAATCTTTTTAAAAATAATCTTTTGTGTATAGTTGATGAATCACTTATATCTTGCTTTATTCCATGTGTGGATTGAGGCAGTTAACATTAGAATAAACAAAATGTTTTAGCATAATAATTTTGTATATAACCAAGTACATTTATTTATAACTTGATCTTTTTATTTTCCAAATAGTGTTATTTCATGTTTCTTAGGCCTTTATCTTACATCCAACCTTTTATTGATCAAATGATACTCATTTTTCATCAAGTCTTTAATAATTTTCTGAATTGGAGCAGTAACACTATTTACCAATACAGTTAACTCTTTTGTTTTGACTTATTTTGCTTTATTTTTGTATCCTATAAAATACTGGAATTCTGAATAGTAAAAATCATGGTAATAACACTTTAACTTCATGACTGAAATGGTACATATACTTTCTCAATAGATGAATATTTAATATCTTTGCTTTACCTCTATTTCTCTCTTTTGTTGACCCAATGCTGGCTAATTTTAGCAGATTTATAATAAAAAGTTTTGGTATTCAATCTCTTTCCACTAGGATTTAAGATACTAGGTACATAAGAATGTGACTTAGATTTACATAGTAATAATTATGATAATAGATGTGTCAGTTAAGAGGCACTAGTAGGTGGAATTAAGCAGAAATTTTAACTTCTTTTCAGTTTTAGTTTTAGCAGAAGTTTATAGTGAATTGGGATTGTTTATTTTGTTGTTTAAATGAATGTGTATTGAGCTGGTCGTAAGAGCTATTGTCCACTGACTACCTCTTTATCTTTGTTGTGTTGTTGTTGTAAGTGCTGTCCTAGTAGGTTCTGACTCATATCAACCTGTATAGGGTTTCCAAGGAGTGGCTGGTGGGTTTGAACTACAAAACTTGTGATTAGATTACTATTTTTTTATGTATTATAGAGGTATTGTTTTTCAGCAGTGAGATTTTTTTAATGTGTTCTGAGAAGTCCTTGGGGGGGTCTACTATCTTGATGGCAGTATAGTGGAATCACAGGTAGAGAGTTGTTGTTGTTAAGTGCCACTGAGTCAGTTCCAACTGATAGCAATCCTGTATAGGGTTCCAAGGAGCAGCTGGTAGGTTTGAACCGCTGACCTTGTGGTTAAAACTGACCTTGAAGTCCTGTCCATTATCCTGCAGCACCACACCAGGACTCCACAGGTGGTGACAGGGTTGTGATAATGGTTTAAGAAGTAAGTATTAAGAGTAAATCACCCTTTCACGCTTGAGTCAACCAACAACTGTATTGGGTCTGTTGTTTGTGGGAAGCTTCTATGACTTGTCAAAGTTTGAAACCCCTTAAACAAAAGATCATGGAGATCTAACCGGAGCATTACTTATGTCTCTGGCTTTTACCCTGATGACTCAGACTGCCTCTGAACTCTAATCTCATTATTCTCATTGTTAATAGAAATGACATTTCGGTGGAAATGGGGAGATATGTAGGTAGAAGTAACTACTCTATAGATAACTTTCTTTCTGGTTAAGAAATACATGAGAACATGGGGGGAGAAAGTGAATATTATTTTTAAATGATTTTAAAATTTGGAGAAGATTTTATTATGTGCCAAAAGCTTTTAAATGGTTCATATAGTCCTAGTAACTATTTTTAGTAATACATTCTAGGAAGGAAGCAGTAATTCTGATAAAGGTTTATAGACAACAGTGTTACTTTAAATTTAATAATAAAAGAGAAAAAACTAAAACCGTTTAACTCTCCAATCACAGAGAATTTACAGACCTGTCAAAAGTGCACTGGAGACGACTTCAAAAAAGATAGTTTAAATAACAAAATAATGTAGCATTGGATTAAAATATGAAATAAATAGACATGTACCCATACTGATACAAATAAATTACAGAAAGAATAGTAAATTGGTGCAGTGAAGTGAATTATTTAAGGTCTCTTCCAGCCATAGTCTTTGTGACCCAAATGATTTTCCCTGATAGGTCTGGGTAAGAGAAGGTAGGGGAAGATGCTCATGGATTATATGATAACTTGTGAGTGATTGTTAACAGAATTGTGATTGTAAGCACTTGGGAATCTAATGAGGTAATTTATCAATGATAAACAATAGTCTTATCAATGGAGAAAAGATTGAAGTTGTCAAAGACTTCATTCTTCTTGGATCAACTATCAACACTCACAGAAGCAGCAGTCAAGAAATCAAAGGACATATTGCATTAGGAAAATCTGCTGCACAAGACCTTTTTAAAGTGTTGAAGAGCAAAGATGTAAGCTTGAGAACTAAGGTGCACCTGACCCAAACCATGATATTTTCAATAACCTCATATGCATGTGAAAGCTGGACAGTGAATAAGGAAGACTGTAGAAGAATTGATGCTTTTGAATTATGGTGTTGGAGGAGAATATTGAAAGTGCCATGGGCTGCCAAAAGAACCAATAGATCCATTTTGGAAGAAGCAGCAAGGTGGCCAAACTTTGTCTCTCATACTTTGGACATATTGTCAGGAGGGACCAGTCACTGGAGAAGGATATCATGTTTGGTAAAGTAGAGGGTCAGAGAAAAAAAAGGAAGACCCCCAATGAGATGGATTGGCCAAGTGGCAGCATCAATGGACTCAAGCATGGCAACAGTAGTGAGGTTGGTCCAGGATTGGCCAGTTTTCTGTTCTGTTGTGCACAGGGTTACTATGAGTCAGTATAGACTCAATGGCACCTAACAACAACAATCATCCTGCTTGGATTAAACTAAGCCATGTCAGAAATAAGAAGGGGATATCACTACTATCAGAGAAGAGGAGCCAGGAGTAGAGCATGTCATTTGGACCCAGAGATCCCTGCACATTAAACTTCCTCAACCCAGTGGCAAAAAGCTGTAACACAAGTGGAGTGGCAAAGGAACAGCAGCAGAACCAAGGTCCAGAGCATGAGACAGAGGGGTGAGATCCCCAACCCCACAGATCAAGTAAAACCGAGTGACTTTGGACAAGAGGCTTGGTTGCATTGTCTTTCAATTCAATTTTTTCCATGAACTTTTTAAAGCCCCTTCATATCCTTTAAGGAGCTCTGGTAGCATAGCAGTTATGAATCGGGCTGCTAACCTCAAGGTCAGCAGTTTGAAACTACCAGCTGTTCTGCGGGAGAAAGAAGAAGCTTTCTGCTCCTGTAAAGACTTACAGCCTCAGAAACCCTATGCAGGGTCACTATGAGTCGGAATGGACTCCACAGCACACCACCACCACCATATAACCTTTGGATGCAATGGTATTAAACTAGGTATCAACAGCATAACTAGAAAAAAAAAATGTTGCTTGAACTGTAAAATATATTCTTCTGAATAATCCATAAGTCAAAGGATAAATTGAAATTTAAAAATATATATACATATATATGTACTACATGCCCTAACTTATGAGAAATAACTAAAGAAGTGCTTGGTTTTTGTTGGTGGTTGGTTATTGTATGCTGTAGGGTTGGTTCTGGCTTAGCAACCCTGTATAGTGTTGCCAAGGATGTAAATCATTACTGGAGCAGAAAGCTCATCTTTCTCCCAAGGAGCATCTGTGAGGTGCAAATGGCTGACCTTGAAGTTTGCAGCATAACTTGTAAGCCACTATGCTAAGAGGAGTGCTTAAGAAAAAAAGTACAGAAAATTTGTGAGAAAATTCCATTATCTCTCCATTTTATTTTCCAAGAAGTTATTGAAGCTCCCTTGTATATATTTAAGAAGAAAGTCTGAAAACCATTCTTTCAGTTTTTATATCAAGAAGTTAGGAAAAGTAAAATATATTTTTAAAATATAACAGAACATAGGAAAAATAAAACAGATAAATGTCTATTCATGAGTGTATCTGATGTTTTTCTCATAATTAGACTGGGACAATGGGTTTAAGGGAAAATTATAATAGAAGTGAAGTGCCATACTACTGCAAAGGTTGGAAACAAAGGGGAAGGATCAATCATTGGAAAATATAGCCATAGGGATAGAAACGATGCTGGACATCGCATGATAAAATTTTGCAAGACTGGTGACTTCTCCATTGCAAATACCCTTTTTCAACAGCATAAAAGGTGATTAAACACATGGACTTTACTAACTGGAATACACAGAAATCTATTTGATTATATCGGTGGAAAATGATCGTAGAAAAATTCCATATCATCAGCCAAAACAAGGCTGGGGTAGACTGGAAAAGACCATCAATTGCTTATATGCAGGTTCAGGCTGTTGCTGAAGAAAATTAAAACAAGTCCAGGAGAACCAAAATATGACCTTGAGCATATCCCACCTGAATTTAAAGACCATCTTAAGAAGAGATTTAATGCATTAGACACTAATGACCAAAAATAGAAGAGTTGTAGGATGATATAAAAAATATCATGTAAGAAGAAAGCAAAAATTCATTAAGAAGACAAGGAAAAAAGAAAAGGCCAAAATGAATGTCAGAAGAGACTCTGAAAGTGGCTTTCCAGCATAAAGATGCTAAAGCAAATGGAAGAAATGAGGAGGGAAAAGAGCTGAATAGAAAATCTCAAAGGGCAGCTCAACAAGACAAAGTCTAATATTATAATGAAATGTGCAAAAAATCTGGAGTTAGAAAACCAAAAGGGAAGGACACGTTCAGCACTTCTCTAGTTGAAACAAATGAGGAAAAAATTCAAGCCTTGACTTGAAATACTGAAGGATTCTTTGGGCAAAATATTGAATGATGCAGAAAGCATCCAAAGAAGATAGAAGGAATACACAGAGGTCTTGAAATAAACATTAATCTATATGGTTGAAGTCAGGATAGTAGTTATCCTCAAAAGGGCAGGGTCTGGAAGGAAGAAGGAGAAGAGCATCTGGTGGTCTGACTTTTGATCTGCAAATTGGTTGTGTGAGTGTGTAAAGTTTATGATAACCCATAATGCTACAACTTATAATATGTGCACTTACTGTGAAAATTTCAATATATATATTCAAGATATATACATTCAAGATATATATATATATCAGAAAACTAGAAGGAACATATCAACCATGGTAATGGTAACATAAGAGTTTTCATCTCTTTATTAATGTTTTCCAAAATTTTTATGATGAGCATATAAATTACTATTTATAATTAGCATAATATTATTTTTGTTGTGTGCCATCGAGTCAGCTCCAACCCATAATGACCCTGTGTAGGGTTTCTGAGGAATGGTTGGTGAGCTTGAACCGCCAACCTTGCGGTTCAAACTGACCTTTCAGTCCAGTGCATTAACACACAGTTCCTATCACATTTTACTATTTAGTTCACTGATATATTTAACATGGTGGTTCAAACTTACCATCCACTCCATGGAAGAAAGATGTGGCAATCTGCCTCTGTAAAGATTGCTTTCTGTTAGGTGTCATCAAGTTGGTTCCCAATCATAACAAAGCTACTTACAACAAAAGGAAATACTGCCCTGCCTGCCACCACCCCCAGAAATGTTGCTGTTTGAGCCCATTGTTGCAACCACTGTGTCAGTCCATCTCATTGAGCATCTGTCTTTTCCGCTGACTCTCTTCTTTACCAAACATGGTGTTCTTCTCCAAGGACCAATACCTCCTGATAACATGTCCAAAGTATAGGAAAAGAATTCTTGCTATCATCATGTCTAAGGAGCATTCGGACTGCACTTCTTCCAAGACAGACTTGTTTGTTCTTTCAGCAATATCTTAATGTAAGGGCATTCATTTTTTTGTGTCTAGTGTTCATGTGAGGCAATTGAAAGGATCATGGCTTGTATCAGGTGCACCTTAATCCTCAAAGTGACATCTTTGCTTTTTAAAGCTTAAAAGAGAAAAGAGGTTGTTTACATCAGATTTGTCCTATGCTATATGTTGGTTGATTTCTTGATTGCTTCTTCCAGGGACGTTGATTATAGAGTCAAGTAAAATGAAATTCCTGACAACTTCAATTTTTCCTTCATTTATTATAATGATGTTTATTGGTCCACTTGTGAGGATTTTTGTTTTCTTTATGTTGAGTTATAATCATACTGAAGGGGATTCCAGAGCAAGGTGGCAAAGTAAGCAGACCCATTGAGTCAACCATTTGCAACTAAGACTTGGGAGTGTGTCTGAGTAAAGCTGACACAGATGGTGATCCTAGAACCCTGAACATCAGAGTATAGGCCAGAGTGGTGGGCTGAGTGCTGACTGAAAGAGAAAACAGAATAAGAGCAGTTAGAGAGAAGGAAAAGGTCCAGAATGTGAGCTGACTTGAAACAGCATGGCCGCCTTGAGGTTTTGTGAGACACTGTTTATATAGAAGCCTGTGAGCACAAGATGCAGCTGAGGTTCGGAGCAAGGGGGTACAGTTCTCCCTAGTCCTCATGCCCTCCTGGTAGATAAGGGCATGGCCAGTCCCCACCCTCTCCAACCTACTGGCCAGTGGTACCTCCTCCTCAACAGCTTCAGCTCTGCCTGAGGCTGGGTGCTTGCCAACTATGTTTACATTTTCGGTCTCTACCATACCCACCAGGAGATAGGTGGTGAGTGCCTGAGAGTACATCAATATACAATCAACAATGAAATACAAATACAACACCACAATGTCTCAGAGAAAACCAACAATTTCACCTTACATAAAGAAACAAGACAGAGTGCCTCAAAAAAGTGATCAAAATACAATCAGAAAATATAGCACCAGAAATGATGTCAGAAGTACCTGATAATGGAATTTAAAAGAATATTAATTAGGCAGTTGAATTCAGTGAATTGAGAAAACTACAGATGAAATCAAGAAAACATAGACAAAACTATGGAAATTTTCAGGAAACAAATTGACAAAATAATTGGAAAAAATGGGAACAATAAGAAAACAACCATTAGATAGCCAAAAATTAACACTATGACATCAGAAAGAATTCTTGAACAGAAAGGGCAAAGCAATAGAAGTGAATTGATGGAAAGCCAAATTACTGAGCTAAAAGAAAAATCTCTCCACATTCATTTGCTAGAGGAACAATCAGAAAAAAAGAACAAACAAATTTCTGAAGAAAGCCTAAGATTTATGTGGGACACTACCAAGAGGAAAAGTATATGTGTGATAGGAATCCCAGAACAGAGAAAGAAAAAAGAGGGTGGGGGGTGGGGAACATTGTCCAGTTGGAAGAAAAGTTTCCTAACATCATGAAAGATAAGATAGCCATTCAAGAAGCCGAACAAACTCCAAACAGTATAGGCCCCAAAAGAAAAACACCAAGACATACTAAAATCAAATTTTTCCAAACCAAAGACAAGGAAAGAATCCCGAGAATAGCTTAGAAAAAGGAAAAGTTACCTACAAAGGAGAAGTAATAAGCCTTGGCTTTGATTTCTCAACAGAAACCATGCAGGCAAGAAGACAATGGAATGACATATACACTATGTTGAAAGAAAAAAAAAAAAACTGCCACCAAAGAATCATATATCCAGCAAAACTGCCCACCAAATATGTGATGGCAAATTAGATAATTTCCAGACAGAAATTAAAAGTAGTTCTAAAAAACCAGACCATCCTTACAGCATCAGAAGTTGTTCTTTGTACAGAGATTGCAGTAGACAGCAATCTGAGACTAGCATACATGACAATATCACTTAGTCTCAACTCAAATATAGAATTATGCAAAGTAAAACAGTAAGACTGAAAAGAGGGAGCCAGAGATACAGTTGCAACAACAACAAAAATAAAGCACAACGACAGAATAATATAATTGCAGAACTTTCAAATGAAGAGGAAATCAAATAGATTACAAGGAAATAAATAAAAATAAATCTAATTGTAACCCTAAAAACTAGACCAAGTGTTACTCTTAGCCATAACCTAACCCTTACTCCTAACACTAATCCTAGTCCATTCTTAACCATAAACCTAAACCTAGCCAAGACCTAACCACAGTACCAACACTAACCCTCATTCCGTACTCCTACCCACCCCCAACAAAAAAAAGCATACTGAAAGCTGTAATCTTGGATCTTCATCAGCAAGTGCTTCAAGCTTTTTTTCCCTTTTAGTAATTAAGCTTATGTCGTCTGCATATTGCAGGTTGTTATTGTGTCTTCCTCCAATCCTGATACCATGTTCTTCATCATATAGTCCAGTTTCTCAGATTATTGGATTTATATAGAGATTGAATAACAATGGTGAAAATACAACCCCTATTCATACCATTCTGATTTTAAACCAAGCAGTCTCCCTTTGTTCTGCTTGAACAACTGCCTCTTGGTCTATGTACAGGTCCCTCATGCTGGAGTTCCCATTCATTGCAATGTTATCCTTAATTTATTATTATTTATAGAGTTGAATGCCTTTGTATAGTCAACAAAGCACAAACAGACATGTTTCTGCTATTCTCTACTTTCATCCAAGATGTCTGATTGTTAGCAATGATATCCCTCCTTCCACATTCTCTTCTGAATCCAGATTGAATTTCTGGCAGTTCCCTATGAATGTACTGCTGCATCCATTTTTAAATTATCCTCAGTAATTGTTTTTAACTTTCTATGGTGAATTGGATGAAGGTTTACAGAGTAGATCAGTTTGCCATTCAACAATTCATACATATTTTATCTCTTCACATTTCAATCGCACAATATAACATTGCTTATCCAACTTCTAGGAGTCCTTGTGTAGGATTGGACTGCCAACCTCAAGGTCGACTATTCAAACCCATCAGCCACTCCTAAGAAACCTCATACAGGGTTGCTATGAGTCAGAACCGACTTCACAACACTTAACAACAATATCCCAATTCTTCCCTGTGTTTTCTTTCTCCATTTTCCCGTCTTTCTTAACCCTTCTGAACGTTGTCCTTGGGTAAACGCTGCCCTTTGGATCTCAAAAGGTTGATTATTCTAAAGTGTTTGTACCTCACTAGCGTATTTTCCCCCTTATAAATCTGTCTATTGTTTGACTGAAAATTGAACCATGGAGTGTGTGTTCATTTCCAAACTTCAAGCGTGACTGCAAGATCTGCGGTTCAAGCTCAGCAGCTGCTCCTTGGAAACCCTTTACAGGGTCGTTATGAGTCGGAATTAACTTAATGGCACTTAATAACAACAATCTTATCATACTGTTTGGATCCTTGTAAATAATTTTTGAGAATAATATGCAGAATAAATAAGTAAAACAATGTATTTGTATGAATCCTGGAGAAACACAACAGTATCAATAAGCTATGCAGGATAAAGTGAGTTTTTAAGGCTAGAGTGCTTATTTACATAACAAGGGTATAGCAGTTGCAGTTCCACAGGAATACACCAGAGGGCGCATAGAGGTAAGAGTACAGTAAAGATACTCTGATAGTATGGGCGTGTTAAGAAGGAATATTATCCAACATTTTGTGGAATTTTTTGTTTGCATAATTTTCATATTTGGAATTTCAGAAGTACATGTTTGTTGGCTTTATTATTATGCAAAATTGTTACTAAGCAAAACTGTAAACAAATATTGTGTTTTTCTGTAGTATTATAACAAAATTTCAGAATTAAAAGCCTTCTGTAACTTGTGGTTTCCATCACTCGTCTGGAGGCAATAATATGGTAGCTTACGTGTTTCTGTAATGCTGGAAGCTATGCCACTGGAATTTTTAATACCAGAAGGGGTCACCCATAGTGGACAGGTTTCAGCTGAACCTCCAGACTAAAGGTCCAACTAGGAAGAAGGAGAAGCAGACTACTGCTTAACCATTGAAAAATTATTAATAGCAGCAGAACGTTCTCAGATATTATGCCAGAAAATGAAAGCATTATGAATAGAACCAAAATATTGTCAAATATAGTATCAGAAGATAAGCCCCTCAGGCTGGACGGTGTTCAAATACAACCTCAAAGTAGAGTTGGCTGTGATGGTATGAATGGAATAAAGCATCAGGACCTTCATTTGCTCATGAGCCACAAATGAGGAAAAACAAGCTGCAAATATCCATAAAATTTGGGATGTACAAAGTATGAATCTAAGAAAATCAGAAGTTGTCAAAATTGAAATGGAAGATTGATATCCTAGATATTAGTGAGCTCAAATGGACTGGTATTGGTCATTTTGAATCTGACAGTCATGTGGATTACTATGTCAGGAACAACAAATTAAAGAGGAATGCCATCCCATTCATTGCTAAAAAGAGCACTTCAAGGTCTACCTTGAAGTACAACACTGCATAAGATAGGATAACAGCCATACACCTACAAGGAAGACCAGTTAATAACCCTATTATTAAAATGTATTCACCAAACATTTAAGCCAGCGATGATAAAACTGAAGAACTCTACCAATTTCTTCAGTCTGAAATTGTTCAAATATGCAGTTAAAATATATTGATAATTACTGGTGATTGGAATCTGAAGGTTGGGGAAAAAAAAGAGGAAGAATCAGTAATTGGAAAATATGGCCTTGGTGATAGAAGTGATGCTGGAGATAGAATTTTGAAAAACAAATGACTTATTCATTGCAAATTACTATTTTTTTTTTTAATGAGAAACTATATTTATTAAAATGGGTAGCCTTGAGGAAAGTAGGTTTAGAAAAAAACCTCAGATATAGATGAACAATCTGGGAGACTTTGAAAGAGGACTTCGGCTGTTAAAGCACTGTTCCTACAGTGTCTGATTTTCTCTTTTCTTAAATGTTATATTGTGAATTATGTGATATTTACATAGGAGAACATTAGCTTTACTTTCATTGTATCATATATCATTACATTGCCATGGTTACAATCCCCTTCATGCATTATCAACCAACCAAAGGATATACCCTGCAATCCTGCCCCCTGGTCAGCACACAGCCCCTCTCCCTCTCTGGGTCTAAAGTCCCCAGCCGCTCCATCTCTACATGGCATCTTCTCTGCCTTCGTCTCTGGTGTCACTGCTTCTCTGGGTAGGATCCCGCTCTTCGCTCTTCTCCCTTTATGGTCCCAGGGACCTCTGCTCCTGGACTGCAAAGTCAACTACTCCCCTCCTTTTGCCACAAAATGTCTACCTTTACATTTCCAACCCTCACAGTCAGTCCTGATAGTAATTATTCACTATTGAACCACAAGAGTTCTATCCCCATCTCCTTTCATCAGTCCCACCCAGATAGATAAGATACTACTCAGTGGAGATTCTACCTTCCTCTGTGCCCTCTGGATCTAGGTTCCCTCTTGAAAGCTTGTAAGCCAGTCACTTCTTGCCTTTGTAGCCCCCCCACCCCCCACTTTGAGTAGCCAATGTCCAAGTTGCCCAATCCTGTCTACCCTTTGTATTGAGGGGGTGGGAATGATACTCATTGTAAAGATTTGTTCCCTCTTTTTTTTTTCATTTATCTATTTTAAATTTTTATTGTGAATTGAGTGAAGGTTTACAGAGCAAATAATCAGTTTTACATTTAACAAATCATATACTTTGCTTCCTTACAATATTGCAATCCCCTCCATACACCAACAGTTAACTGTATTTACCTCTATTCACTTTAACTATTCATTTCTCCCTGTGTCTCCTTCTACCTTCATCTTTCCTCTGCTAATGTCCCTCTTATTGTATATTGCCTGCCCTGTTACTCATGTTAACATATGTCTAGCCTCTAGCCCAGGGGTGGGGAATGTCTGGCCTGTGGGCTATATGACGCCCAAGAAATTGCTTGGTCTGGCCCTGCCAGGGAAACTGTAGTTCCAGCCATCACATTAGGGGTGAGTTAATGAAATGTTTGACCGAATATAGCAGGCTAATTTTTCAGTTGATAATTTTGTATGGCCTGAGAATGATGCTTATAAATTTTGGCAGAAAAAAAGCTTCCCAACCCCTACTCTAGCCCATGAATAATTTTCCCTCCCTGCCCCCAGTAAGCATAACAGAATGTTTATTTTATCAAGAAATCCCATTTTTAACTTTTTACAGCTTTGGTCTAATACAATATTTGTTCTTTTGTGATTGACTCCTGGTGTGGCATTGTAGGATCAACACTGGACTGCAAACCATAAGATCAGCAGTTCAAACCTACCAGTCACATCTCAGAAACCCCATACAGTGTTGCTATGAGTCGGAACCACCTCGACGGCACTTAAAAACAGCAACGAATTTCACTCAGCATAAAGTTCTCCAGGATAAACTATGTTGTGAGAGGTCACAAATTCATCATTATTCTTCAACATTTTGTGGTATTCCATTGTGTGTATGTACCAAAGTTTGTTTAACCATTCTTCTGTTGATGGGCATTTAGGCTGTCTCCATCTTTTTGATATATCTCTTGCAGACAGCATATTGAAGGATCCTATTTTCTTATTCATTCTACCCTTTATATTTCTTTTTTTTTTAAATAAATGTTTTATTGTGAATTATGTGATAGCTTACATGTTGTTCCCTCTTTAAGCTACTGCATCCATAGTCTAAGTCAAATTCATAAATTGTGTCAGATTACTTTTTTTTTCCTCTTCATTCTTCTTCTAGTTGAGCTCTAATCATTCAGCCATAGAAGCCAGGTCAAGTGGGTATTATCTGCAAGTGTGGGAGTTCTTGTACAAAATTTTGTTAGTTAATAAAAAACAAAACTTAAGTGGCATAACAGAATAATACTGGATGGACCACAAGATTGGTTTGAATCACAAGGTAGGTGATTCAAATTCACCAGCTGCTCCTTGGAAACCCTACTATACAGGGTCTCTATGAGTTGGAACTGACTCAATGGCACTTAACAGCAACAACAACCATGTAAATTAAAATACTGTTGCTATGGTTAGGTGTTGTCCCATTGGTTCTGACTCATATTGACCATTTACAGCAGAATGAAACATTACCCGGGCCTGTGCCATCCTCAAAATCGTTCCTATGTTTGATGCCATTGTTGCAACCACTGTGTCAGTTCATCTCCTTATGGGTCTTCCTATTTTTCTCTGATCCTCTAGTTTATAAGCATGATGTCCCTTTTCAGGTACTGGTCCCTCCTGTTAACATGTCCCTGAAGAACATCTTCGCTTCTAAGGAGCATTCTCGCTGTACTCCTTCCAAGAGAGAGTTGTTGGTGTATGTTTTTTGCTTTTGGCAGTTCACGGTACTTTCAGTATTCTTCACCAACACCAAAATTCAAATGGATCAGTTCATCTCCACTCATCCTTATTCACTGTGCAGCTTTTATATGCATGAGGAGATTGAAGCCCCTTGAATTGAGTCAGGTGTAGTTTAGTTCTCAAACTTATATCTTTGCTGTTGAAAACTTTAACAAACTCTTTTGCAGAGATCTGCCCAATGGAATACTTTGTTTGGTTTCTTGACTGCTGTTTCCATGACCACTGATTGAAGTAAAATGAAATCCTTGTGAGGTTGGCCCAGGATCAGGCAGTATTTCGTTCTGCTGTGCATAAGGTCGCTATGAGTCGATACCGACTCAATGACACCTAACAACAACAACATAGGGTTTCTGAGGAGCACCTGGTGGGTTTCAACCTTAAACCTTATAGTTAGCAGTTCAATGCTTATTCTACAAATGCCATACCAGGAATCCATAAATATGTATATTACCATTGTTAAGTGCTGTATATTTCTTGTTGTTAAATGCTTTCCAGTCATTTCTGATTCACGGTGATCTTACATAGGGTTTCTGAGGAATAGCAAGTGAGTTTGAACTACTGACCTTTTGGTCAAGTGCTTATCTTACAGCACCACACCAGGTCTCCAAGTGCCATATTTTTGTTGTTGTTATTGTTAGGTGCCATTGAGTCAGTACTGATTCATAGCAACCCTATGCCCAACAGAACAAAACATTGGCTGGTGCTGGGCCAACCTCACAATTGTTGCCACACTTGAGCTCACTGATGCTGCCATTTTGCCAATCCACTTCGCTGGGGGTCTTCTTCCATATTGTTGTTGTTGTTGTTAAGTGCCATCGAGTCGGGTCCGACCCATAGCAACCCTGTACAGGGTTTCTGAGGGTGTAAATCTTTACGGGAGTAGAAAGCCTCATCTTTCTCCCGCGGAGCGACTGGTAGTTTCAAACCTCTGACCTTAAGGTTCGCAACCCGATTCATAACCACTACGCTACCAGAGCTCCTTCTTCCATATAATATGTATAAATTTCCAAGTACTTATAGCTTTTTAAATGTTTAATTTTTGATACTGAGGTTTCATAAAAAAAATCCATGTCCAATATGGCCATTTGCATATCAGCATTGAGTTGTGAATATTTCGTTAAATAGCCAGTGCCAGGTTGGATTCCATTTAAACAAGAAATATTTGGTGCTGTAGGATAAGCAAGATTAGCAGTTCAAACCCACCAGCCACTTCTCTGAAACCTTATACTATGAGTCACTATGAGTCAGAACCTATTGATGTTGCTTAGAAGCAACAGTATATGTTTGACCCTGAAGGCCCCTGCTCCTGATCTACAAAATGGCATTGCGGCTGCTCCCCAAATGCCACAGAATAAAGTCCTGCTTTCCCGTCTCCTGAAAGCATAAGTCTTTATTACACCAAGAGTTCCTCCCCCTGTTAGGTTCTGGTTTCAGGAACATCTCCATGACTCCACCCATTGGAAACCCACCAAAACTGTAACTGGGACCGCACAGCCTTAAATACACCAGTCTGTAAGGAACGGGTAGGCTCTTTGTCTCTCTTGACTTTGAGTTCCCACTCCCAGGTTTATTCTTAATAAACCTGCCTGCTGTTTGTTGAAGCCACATTTCTCTCCTTGTCTCTTTCTTTCTTAGTGTTAAAAGCCCTGATAGTGCAGAGGTGAAGCAATCAACTTCTAACCCAAAAGTCAGTGCTTTAAACACACCAGCTGCTCCGTGGGAGAAAGATGTGGCAGTCTGCTTCTGTGAACATTGTTGTTGTTAAGTGCCATTGGAAGTCCTATAGAGTAGTTCAACTGCATGCTACCGAGTCCCTGTGAGTTAGAATTGATCCTAATGCAACAGGTTTCAGTATAGATATTGGGAATGTGGCACTGTAGGATAAGCACTGGACTGCTAACCACAAGGTTGGCGGTTCAAACCCACTGGTTGCTCCTCGGAAACATTATACAGGGTCGCTATGAGTTGGCAGTTAACAACAACACTTCTGGTTCACAGTTTCACAACATTCCTGGTGAAGGACAGGGCTGTCCCTTACCTCTGTCCAGCACCAACTTCACATAAGCAGCCTTCCTCAGGAGTATTTATCTAATCTGCTTTCAAGATTCATATGTGCTTCACTGTCTCAAGGACAAAAAACAACAACAAAAAACCTGAAAGATAAAGAATGAGTAAAGAGCAAAACCAAAAGCCAAAAGTAATTCTCCTTTATAAACCAGAAGATAAGGGAGAGAAAAAATCACTATATAAAATTGCAAAGGGACAGTTGTTGTTAAGTGCCATTGAGTTGGTTTAGGGTTTCAGGGGAGCCACAGTATAGGGTTTCCAAGCAGCAGCTGGTGGATTTGAACTGTTAACCATGTGGTTAAAGTCCAGTGTCTATCCTACAATGCCAAACATCTTTGTTGTTATGTGTCATCAAGTCAATTCCAACCCATAGCGATCCTGTATAGGGTTTCCAAGGAGCAGTGGTGAACTTGAACCACCAACCTTGCAGTTCAAATGACTTTACAGTCTGACGCATTAGCCCACAGCACCACACGAGGACTCCACAGTGCCACACATAGACAACATTAAAAGCAGCACAGAGTCCCTCCACCATCACTGACACCCAAATACAGAGACTCCCCTGTGTGATATTTTTTGGCAAAAGACATCAATGTCTACTTGGAAATCGTGGTGAGATGAGGAACAGATAGACTAAGGGAATGCAATACTTTTTTGTATATCACTTTTATGAAATATTTTTAACTTCTAATATTTATGGGTCCATCCCTTAGAGAGAGTTGTATAAAACTAGATTGTTGTCCTGCATAATCACAAAATTCTCATTTTATATGACTTGGAACAACCCAAATTTTATCCATTCATTCATTCATCTTATTTGTTAAATTACACTGTGGCGGAGGGAGTACTTTTCAATTATATTTTAGTAATTGAGAGCTTCAAACTTAGGAGAGTCCAACTCATGGAGACCCCTTGTAGGTCAGAGGAGAACTGCTCTGTAGGTTCTCCAATGGATCATTTTTGTAAATACATTATCTTTCTTCTCAGACATCTCTGGATGAACTTGAACCACCAACTTTTCAGTTAGCACCTGAGGAAGTTAACCATTACACCAGCCTGACATTCATATTAAGAGGTTAGTAACAAAACAAATCACAAATGACGGAATTTAAAAAATAACTCTTTCCTTAACTTGTTTAGTGTATGTGGGTATTGTTAGTTTCTCTGCTAGGGCAAATCAGTGATTGAAGCTTCACTAGGGAATTTGTTTATGAGACATCAGAAACCTGAATAATCAATAACCTCATCTTGGATCCTGCCCAACCCTCTTACACCCATTCTCTTTAAGGAATAGCAAGGTTGTTTTGCTGGCTTCTGCCTTTGCAAAACAAGTGGTTAATTTGTAGAATATAAAAGGGTTTTCTCAATGAAATTTCAAAAAGTTAGGTTAAGATGAAAAACAAGGATGGGTGAACATGACAAACATACTAAAAACCAGTTGCCATGGAGTTGGTTATGACTCACGGTGAGCCCAGGTATGTCAGAGTAGAACTGTTTCATAGGGTTATCAGTGGCTGATTATCCAGTAGATCCCCAGGTCTTTCTACCGAGGCAGCTCTGGGTGAACCCAAACCTCCAAACTTTTGGTTAGCAGCTGAGTGCATTAATTGTTTGCACCACTCAAGGACCTCAGGATAAACAAAGAAACTATTAAACAGGCTATAGGTACTGTGGTGTAGTAAATTATTTAATATATCTCTTCTAATCTCAGTACTTATAACCCCCATCAAATGACTTTTGCTGATGCGTCTCAGAGAAGATGGGAGAAGATACTGAGAGGATGATATGAATCAATTGTGAATGATTGTTAACAGGCCTAATTTGATGGTAAAAACATAGAATGCTAGTGTAGGTATAAAATGAGCCATCTCAAAAGCAGAAGAGCCATATCAAAGAAGAAGAGCCAGGAGGGGAATGTGTCCTTTGGTCCCAGAGACTCCTGGACATTGAACTTCCCTTGGCCCAGAGATAGAAAACTATGATACTGGAGGAAGAGCACAAGACAGAGCAGTGAACTCCCCAGCCCATGGAGCAAGGAAAGCTGAGTGAATTTGGGCAGGAGGCTTGCTTGCAGTTCAGGGTCCCTCCAGGCACTTTGTGGGAGTTAGAGCAGAATGCCTTCAGGCTGAGGCTTATGGCAGAGTGGTTTTCACTCTGAGGACTTAGCAGCAGCCCTAAAAGAGCTTTGTAACATTCCCTGAGCAGAGAGAGGCCTGCCCATGGGCGCAGCTGAGGACAGGCTGTGGTGACAGGAAGAACAGAGCCTTGACATTTTCTGATCCTGCTTTTTAACATATTAACTGCCCTAATAAATCCTGTGGGAGTCCTGGTATGGCGCTGTGGGTTAATGCGCCAGACTGCTAAGTCATTTGAACTGTAAGGTTGGCAGTTCAAGCTCACCAGCTGCTCCTCAGAAACCCTATACAGGGTCGCTATGGGTCGGAATCGATTCAACGGCACTTCACAATAACAACAACAATCAATCCTGTGAGTATGGTGACTGAGTTCTGTGTGGCCATTGCAGTGAATCATTAAACCCAGCTGATTAGAGTGCTATTGTTATACAGAGTCATTTATGAGTCAGAACCAACTCCATGGCACTTACCAAAACCAAAAACAACAAATGGTAATTA
The DNA here is from genome assembly GCF_000296735.1 of Chrysochloris asiatica. Classification (NCBI taxonomy): domain Eukaryota; kingdom Metazoa; phylum Chordata; class Mammalia; order Afrosoricida; family Chrysochloridae; genus Chrysochloris; species Chrysochloris asiatica. Next base: position 2,190,836 of record NW_006408690.1, read on the forward strand.
GTCACAGCTGAAATTGTGTCAGAAAATATTTCCTGAAGAACCTCAAAATAAGACCATACTACGACAAAGAACAAGGCATCAGGAACTGATGGAATAAAAATTGAAATCTTTAAGTGAGATGGCACAGGAGGCACTCACTCATCTCTACCAAGAAATTTGGAAGACAACTATCTGGCCGACTGATTGGAAGAGATCCGTATTTGTGCCCATTCCAAAGAGAGGTGACCCAATGGAATGCAGAAATCATCGGATAATATCTTTGATATCCCATGCAAGCAAAGTTTTACTAAAGGTAATACAGAAACAGCTGCAAGCATACATTGACAGAGAACTGCCAGAGGTTCAAGCCGGATTCAGAAGAGGCCATGGAATGAGAGATATCATTGCTGGTGTCCGATGGATCTTGGCTGAAAGCAGAGAATATCAGAAAGATGTTTACCTGTGCTTTATTGACTACGCAAAGGCTTTCAATTGTGTGGCTCATGACAAGCTATGGACAACATTGCCAAGTATGAGTATTCCAGAACACTTAATTGTGCTCATGAGGAACCTGGACCTGGACCAAGAGGCAGTTATTCGAACAGAACATGGGAACACTGAATGGTTTAAAATCAAGAAAGGTGTGCCACAAGGTTGTATTCTTTCACTATACTTATTCAACCTGTATGCTGAGCAAATAATCCCAGAAGTTGGGTTCTATGAAGAAAAATGGCATCAGGATTGGAGGAAGACACATTAACAACTTGTGATATGCAGATGATTCAACCTTACTTGCTGAAAGTGAAGAGGACTTAAAACATTTACTGATGAGATCAAAGAGCACAACCTTTGGTTTGGATTGCATCTCAATGTAAAGAAAACAAAAGTCCTCACCACTGGACAAATAAACAACATCCTTATCAATGGAGAAAACATTGAAGTTGTCAAGGACAACTTTATGGCAACAGTAGTGAGGTTGGCCCAGGATTGGGCAGTGTTTCGTTCTGCTGTGCATAAGGTCGCTATGAGTCAGTACCAACTCGATGGCACCTAACAACAACAACAATGAATACTTAAATTCCTCACCTGAAATTAATACATTTTCAAAAATGATCTTGGAATGAAATTTACTTTTGCTCAACTGGCTTAAAATGGATTTTTTATACTAAGAAATGCAGAAAACTAAAACTAGATCTGGTCTAAAATATAAGCAGCTTTATTTTAAAATGATAAAACTTCAAATAAATCTAAATAGTTACACGATGCAGTAAGAAGTGCAAATATTCTTGAATTAGGTAACAGATGATTAGCATAACAAATGGATTTGTTTCTCTTTAAAGAGAATTATATGCAGGTGAATGAGTTTGCATCATATTTTGTCGATGCAAACTAGACTAACAGTGGGATTAGAATAGGAGAGGAAGAAACTTTAAGTATAGCTTTCTAATACAAAACTGTAACAGACCCTTAATGTTCTTTCATCAAAGGAAATTGAAGTACAATCTTCCTAAACTGGAACTACACTAATTATAGAGAAGCATTCAAAAAGAATTCTCTGTCTCCCAGGCTGTATTCAAGCACTTAAAAAAATAAAACTCAAAACCTAAAAGAATATTTATTCTACAAACACTATTCTAACTAACTTCCCAGTATTACACATTTTCTAAATGTCTTCTGTCTTCAATGTTGTAAATACATCTATTTCTTTCCTCAGTTCTGTCAGATTTTATTTCATGAGTCCTGGTGTGGTGCTATAGGATAAAGAACTGGACCGTAAAGTTGGTTTGAACCATAAGGTTAATGGTTCAAACTCACCAAGGTTTGAACTGGGTTCAAACTGCTCCCTGGGAACCCTGTATAGGGTCACTATGGGTGGGAACCCACTTGAGGGCACTGCCCTGAACAACAATCACAGCAACAATTTAAAGCTTTGTTACTAAGTAAATACAAATTTAGAAAAGTTCTGTTAGGTGATCTGACCTTTTTTGTCAGTATATAATGTCCTTTGTCTCTGATTAGATTACTTTTCTAATCATATTGCTTTCCTGATATTAATATAGCCAGTCCAGCATTTTTAACATTAGTGTTTGCATAACATATCTTTTTCCATAACTTTTTTAAAACATTGAAGCTATTTGCATGTACATATTTAAAGCATGTTTATAGTTGATTCTTGCTTTTTTATTCACTCTGACAGTTTCTTCTGTTTGAATTGTAAAGTTTGAATCATTTCCATTTAGTGTAATTATCAAGATGTTGTTGTTGTTGTTAAGTACCGTGGAGTTGGTTCCGTCTCAAAGAGACCCTGCACTATTACCTTTAGTAAAATTTTACTCGCATGGGATATCAAAGAGATTGTCTGATGATTTCCGCATTCCATTGGGTCACCTCTCTTTGGAATGGCCACAAATACGGATCTCTTCCAATCAGTCAGCCAGATAGTTGTCTTCCAAATTTCTTGGCAGAAATGAGTGAGTGCTTCCTGTGCTGCCTCACTTTCTTGAAAGATTTCAATTTTTATTCCATCAATTCCTGATGCCTTGTTCTTTGCCAATTCTTTCAATGCACCTTGGACTTCCTCCTTCAGTATCATTGGCTCTTGATTATATTCTACCTCTTGAAATGGTTGAACAAAATAGCAAAGAACAAGGCATGAGGAATGAATGGAATGAAAACTGAAATCTTTCAAGAAAGTGAAGTGGCTTTGGAGGCACTCACTCATCTATGTCAAGAAATTTGGAAGACAACTATCTGGCTGACTGATTGGAAGAGATCCATATTTGTGGAGGTCCAAGAGCTGAACAGAAAATTTCAGAGATCAGCTCGAGAAGATAAAGCCAAATATTACAACAAATTGTGAAAAGATCTGGAATCAGAAAACCAAAAAAGGAAGAACACACTCAGCATTTCTTAAGCTGGGGAAACTGAAGAAAAAATTCAAGCCTTGACTTTCATTTTTGAAAGATTCTCTAGGCAAATTACTGAATGATGCAAAAAGTATCAAGATAAGATGGAAGGAATACAGAGTCAGAGGTAGATCATATGCTAACTCTTAAAATGGTTGATCATCAACCATTTCAAGAGTAGCATATAATCAAGAGCCAATGATACTAAAGGATGAAGTCTTAGGTGTATTAAAGGAATTGGAAAAAACAAGGCATCAGGAACTGATGGAATAAAAATTGAAATCTTTCAAGAAAGTGAGGTGGCACAGGGAGCAGCTGAGGACTCTGGACTCATGGAAAGAGAGGGACTGGGTGCTGGCAGCCAGGAGGCAGGCTTGCAGAATATGCCCTTTGGTTGCTTAAATTATTATATATTCCTGAATGTTTCTGTGTATATCACTCCCCCTCCCCCACACCACCACCACCAAAAAAGAAAAAACCCAAAGGGAATAGAAGCAAATACTGTTGAATGATGATACATGGAAGAGATTGTAATCATTGCAATGAAACGATGGTGTAAAGCCGATGTTATCCCATGTAAACTATCACTCAGTTCACAATAAAAGTTTTTTTAAAAAGTCATTATTTTAAAGAAAATGATTGCTTAAATGTCAGTGATTCTTAATTACAATCTAGGCCACTTTTATCTGCATAACACAAAGGGAAAGATAAAATGCTACAAAATCCCTAATTATCTAAATCTAATTTTTATTTCAGCTTACATTGAGCCTGGTGGCTCTTTGCTACAACTGTCTCATGTTTTCATTCATTTCTTGGCACTTGTACTGACTGAATGAGGGGAGTGGGGAGAGGTTAAACATTCTCTCTAATCTGTTGTGATCTCAAAATCATTCTGAGTGGGAAATAGTTCTCATTCATCAATGTCTTGAGATGGGCGAGAAGCTCTGGCCAGACTGTTACTTTGCAGGACCATCCTTTGATGACATCCTGTTTGAACTAGGGATGGGGATCACAAGTGATTTAAATACAGCAATTAACCTGCACTCTTTGGAGTTTTACTGTAAAATATAATTTCGTGCATTTTAAATTTAGCTAAGGTTTTATAGAAAATTTTTGGGAGTCTTTTATTTGTTAATTGTATTATTTTGAATCATGGTTATAGTATATGGAAGCATGGTGGCTCCATAGGATAAGCATTGAACTGCAAAAAGGGTTAATGGTTCAAGCCTTCCAGCTGCTCTTTGGGTGAAAGATGAGGCTTTTCACTTCCCAATGATTTAAAGCCTCAGGAACTCTATACAGGGTTGTTATTAGTCAGAACTGACTCAATGGCAGTTAACAACAAGATATGAGATATAATAAAATAAGATTAAAAGGTGCTATTTGAGATGCAATTCATTCTGTTTTTTTGTTTTGTTTTTTCTTTTATTAATCATTTAAAAAAAAAAAAAGTTTTCCCCTTCACTCAATTTAATCCATTTCTACCCTCCAGTCATTCTGTGTTTTGGATGTGCTAGCTCCTTCTTGTGTGGAGCTGTGGGTTAATGAGCCAGACTGCAAAGTCGTTTGAACTGCAAGGTTGGCAATTCAAGCTCACCATCTGCTCCTGGAAACCCATACAGAGTCGCTATGGGTCAGAATCGACTCAATGGCACTTAACAACAACAACATCTCTTTCTTACTTTCACTGAAAATTTAAAGTAGGAATCATTCTGATCACAACCTCTTCGCTCTTGCTCTGAGTTCTCTGCACTCCCTCTCCTTCTTGGTATCTTCTCCGCACCATCACTCTGGACATTTTGTTCCTTGTATTAAAAGAATGGCTACTTTGACCTTTCACCTTGGCAGGTCAACAGAAATTACATTAAAGCCTTAGTTATTTTGAACAAATGAAATAAATAACTGTACTAGGACAGAGAGGAAGAACCTTGAAGGAAGGCTCTACTGTTCCTGATAAGGGTGGGGGGAGGGCAAGTGCACAGGGGAAATGGAAAGAGATTAGAAGCAAACTTCAGTTAGGTCTAGAGGGAGGGCAAGACAAGCAGGCTGCTCACATCCCTTGGCAGCGAGCTGAGAACCGGGACACAGTGTGATGTTAGGATTTGGATGAACCAGAGCAAGGAGCTGCTGTCCCTATCAGCATTTTCATGATGTCACATGGTTTTGTTGTCATGAAAGGCAATAAAACCAGCAAGGCTGATGCAATAGAATCTGAAATATTTATGATCCCTCAGGATGTTAATGTCAGCAGGGATTTATCTCATCCCATGATAGTCTTATCAATATCAAAAACTAGTATGGAGATATTTTAGTAGATTGGGCCAGGCTCTTTAAACAGAATTTACCACTCTGCCTTCAAGGCAGTGTCTGTAGGAGAAACACATAGGAGAGCATCAATATTAATAATCAACTGGACACCTAAGCTTGGCGAAACATGGGCATCTAGTCAGTACAGACAAAAGCAGAAGGAATGGTGAGTGGAAGGAGATACTTGTGAAGAGGGCAGGGGAGGCTGCAAATCCCCATGGATGGCATCATTTGGAATTTTTTCAGCAAGGAAAAAAGTAAAGTCATCTTCTAAGAAGAGGGGTAATAGGTATGGGGGCTTAAGTGGACTAATGATGATTCATAAATATATATTAATTCAAATCAAAAAGCCTTATAAGTAAAACTAAATATCAGCCCTTTAATTTAGACTGGACTTATGGATCACTAACAAAGACAGGAGAGCAAAAAATATTTCTATATCTGCCAATGTAACTAGGCTGAGAGATTCTGGGGATGATACTAACAGTCTGTAGAAGACAAGAGAAGGGGAAAATAGCACTGACACATTTTCAGGAAAGACCAATGGAGTTAAAATAAGAATGAAATGTAACAGGTTGGGTTGGATTGTAGCTTGTTTCGTTTGGGCTATTTCACTTGAGCATGACATATAATACCTATATTATATCAATGCAAATGGTTAACATACTTGGCTGCTAGCCAAAAGATTGGAGGTTTCTGTCTACCAGAGATGCCTAGGAAATAAAGTCTGATGATCTACTTCCAAAATAACCAGCCACTGCCAACCTTCTGGAGCACAGTCACACTCTGACACTCATGCCGTCACCATAAGTCAAAATCAACTTAAAAGTAAATGGTAAACAGGTGGTTGATGAAGAAACAAGTAAAAACCCACTAGTATAGAGTCATTTCAACTCATAACAACCCTACAAAAGAGTAGAACTGCTCTTTAAGAATTTCAGAGACTGTAAATCTTTACTAGAGCAGACAGCCTAGTATTTTTCCCATTGATCATTTGATAGACTTGAACCACTGACTTTTTTATTTGCAGTAGAGCACTTAACTCGCTGTGTCACCAGGAGTTCCTTAAAAAAAAAAAAGAAAAGAAAAACACTGTGTAAACATAATATTTGGTTACTAATTTTCTCCAAATCAAAAACTCACTGCCAACAAGCTGATTTGGACTCATAGTAACCCTATAGATGGAGAACTACCTCATAGAGTTTGCAAAGCTGTAAATCTTTCTGGAAGCAGATTGACACACCTTTCTCCTGCATAACAGCACTTCCAGGGCTCAGTTGCATATTGCTTTAGGGGGAAACCGTTACTCATCACCACCACTCTATCCTAAACCTTCAAGACTTTCTTTTCCTTTATCTACAAGCCTGATTCCATTATGATGGAGATCACATTGGTAGTTGAGATTTTAGTCCTCAATGCACACTGATCAAGTAGCCCAACCTACTTTCAAGTCAGATGTTTTATGAAAAAGAGAAAAGAGCACCATTCCTGGCTTTCTTTCTAGGATATGATTCCTGAGCTTGGCCTTGCTCAGAGACCTCATGGGGAATGAAGACTCCCACAATCATAGGTGCTTTGAGAGTTCCAATTTCATAACAGCCAAGTGTATGTTTTCCAGATGACTAGAAGAATGATTGTGATGGCTCAACTTATGAGCTTCTCTATGAATGTAAGGAGCTCTGGTGGTGCAAATGGATAAGCAGTCTACTAGGAACTGGAAGGTTGGTGGTTCGAGTCCACCCAGGGACTACATGGGAGAAAGACTTGATGATTGGTGTCTATAAAGATCACAGCCAAGAATACGCATGGGGATAGTTCTACTCAGTCACATGAAGTTTGAATTGACTCAATGACACTGAACAACTACAACTATGAAATGTGCCATTGGTACCCCACTGGAGAACTTGAGAAATGTGTTTTTCCAGATACGTTTCTATAGATTTCATGAAAAGCCAGAAGGAGAGAGAGAGAATCTTTAACACAGCAGCCTTCTTGTTAAAAGTACATGATTGCCAAAAGTTAAGGTGAATCTTAGAATCAGAAATATATTAAGAAGTAAAGAAAGAGCATCATGTCTTTATCTTCTCTTGGAGCAGCAAGGAGCTGAATTTCAAGGTCACCTGACCTTCTCCTGGAGCAGAAGCAGCAACAAGATGTACAAGGCAGCCTGTGTTCGTTCATGTTCTGATGGCAAGAGTTAGTTTGGCTGGGGTAGGGACCTGCTTCAGCAGCTGTGTTTGCAGGGGCAAACAGTCTTTCTTCCGATTCTCTAGAAGGGTGAGGGTTTGAAGACTGACTATTATTCTAAGAAAGTGCCTTGGTATTCCTGGACATTCCAGAGTTAAGCATCCTGAAATTAGTTCCTGAGAAACTGGACTTGATGTTTATCAGAATTTTTGGTGATTCAGGGCCATATAATATACATATGAAAGTGAATGGGATTATTCTGTAGTCACAGACCTGAGATATTGAGACGTCATGTAGATTACTTTTTTAAAAATTCAATGAGAGAGGAATTGTTATCCTCAAATTATAGACGAGGAAGCTGAGACTTCCATTATCACTTGCAGAGCTGAGATTCTAAAAGCTCAACCTAACATTGCTTTGAATTCTAATTAGTTATGTTTCTGTTTCCTGTCCTAACTCGTAAATTCCTCAAGGACATGCGCTGTGTTGTATTCATTATTAGCGCCCAATACCATGGGGAAAATTCCAATTGTTTTCTGAATGGCGCATGTGAGTGAATGAGAGAATGAACTAGTGAATAAATATGCAATTGTGCATCTCCTTCCTAGTATGTAGAATCCTAAAAAGCATAGAGTGTGATTCTTTTCTATTTCTCATAGCACCCTATTTTGCTGTTATTGGGTACCACTGAGTTGATTCCAGCTCATAGTAACCCTATGTGACAGAGTATAATTGTCCTATAGGGTTTTCTTGGCTATAATCTATATGGGGAAAAATCACCAGGTCTTACTCTTGCAGAGCCAGTGGGTGGGTATGAAATTCCAGTTGTCGGGAGCCAGCCCCAACACTCTTATTTGGGGGTCCTAGAGAGATGTATGGCGTCAGCGAAGAAATGAAGCACAAGATCAATGGGTCTCGATGAATGGTGAATCTTCTCCTCTCACATTTTATTTCTCCTCCTTTTCCCTTCTTTTTTTCAGATTCTCAAACAGCTTCTATACTACTCTATACCATCAATCTATTAAACATTCTTTTCAAAGTAGAGGTCTAAATCATATATATTAATCATTTCAATATAGAGCATCAAGAATATCAAAATCTTCCTTGTTCCCCTTTATGTAGTTAGACAATATCTGATTTCTGTAAGCAAACCTTATAGTTCTTAAAATGTCAGGTTAACCTTAAAACGTAATTCTAAATCTTAACTCCTATTTCTACCCTCACCTATCATTTTCCATAGATTCATTAATCACAATGTTGTTGTTGTTATGTGCCATCGAGTCAGTTCCGACCCACAGCGACCCTGTACAGGGTTTCCGAGGGTGTAAATCTTTACGGGAGTAGAAAGCCTCATCTTTCTCCCGCAGAGCAGCTGGTAGTTTCGAACCGCTGACCTTAAGGTTCGCAGCCCGATTCGTAACCACTACGCTACCATCACAATAAGTACCTAAATATTATTTGCTATGGTAACTGACAACACAGTTGTTTCTCATGATTGATTAAACAAGAAAAACAAGAAGCATTTAAAGTTTTGTAGTTAAGAAGAAATGCAACAACTTCCTTATACCAAAAACTTCTCTATACAAAACATCTAGCTAAATTTCTGCTTATGATCTATTACTATTCCCTTAGCCCTCAATTGCATTTTTGCTAATTTTCTAAAGGTCTTAATGCCCCTGACCGAAACTACACAGAATGTTGAATGTAATCTTAAACTTGAACTGGCAAAAACTTTAGCTGGTTTTTCCTAGTGGTGAAACTTATTGTTAGTGTGAAAAGCATTCTTTAGGACTATACGGGATTGACTATGGTGTGAATGTGCCTAAAAACAAGTTTCAAATCTTTAATATGATTCTTAGTAAGATTCTAAGGAGCTCTGGTAGCATAGTGGTTACGAATTGGGCTGCGAACCGCAAGGTCCGCAGTTCGAAACTACCAGCTGCTCCGCGGGAGAAAGATGAGGCGATCTGCTCCTGTAAAGATTTACAGCCTTGGAAACCCTGTTCAGGGTCGCTATGGGTCGAAACCGACTCGACAGCACTTAACAACAGCAACAATTAAGATTCTACTGAAAACTTTTATTATAAAATCAAGAAAATTTAAAATAAGCTGATTAAAACAAAGAGACAAACTGCAGAGTCCCCACATGAGATCCTTCCTCGGGGCCTTGCCTTCCAAGAGGAGACTCGCTTTGGCCTTGCTTAACAATGAGCCCTTCATGCTTAGGGTCCTCCTCATGGCCTCTGCCAACCAGTCTTTGGGTTAGTAACTAGGTGTTTAACTGTTAAACAACCAGGACTTCTTAACACCCAGTGTAGAGCTCTAATAAAAGATGTTCCATAAAATAACTAAAATTGTTTCACTGAAATTTCTGATATCATCTTAAGTATCTAAATTCACTGATAATTGGATTGGTTGCTTAGAAATGCAAACTGTTGCTGTTGTTAAGTACCATCAAAGTCAGATCTGACTCATAGCTACCTTGTATAGTGGTTCTGGGGCTTTTTAAATCTTTGCAGGAGGAGAAAGTCTCCTCTTTCTTACCTGGTCAAGTGCACATTAAACTTTATCAATTGAAGAGCAAATGTCAGTTTGAGGACTAAGGTGTGCCTGATCCAAGCCATGGTATTTTCAATAACTTCATATGCATGTGAAAGTTGGCCAGTGAATAAGGAAGACCATAGAAGAATTGATGTATTTGAGTTACAGTGTTAGAGGAGAGTATTGAAAGTACCATGGACTGCCTAAAGAACAAACCAATCTGTATTAGAAGTACAGCTAGAATACTCCTTGGAGGCCAAGATGGCCAGACTTCATCTCTTCGTCAGACATATTGTCAGGATGGACCAGTTTCTGCATAAGGATACAATGTTTGGTAAAATGGAGGGTCAGAGAAAAAGAGGAAGACTCCCAACTAGATGGATTGGCACAGTGGCAGCAGCCATGGGCTCAAACGTAGCTACAATTGTGAGGTTGGCGCAGGACTAGGCAGTGTTTCGTTCTGTTGTGCATAGGGTCACTATTGGTTGATACTGACTTGATGGCACCTAACCACAACATTTTGTTCATCTGTTCATCTGCTTTTTTTTTTTGCAAATGGGCTGTCTGTTCGTTTTCTTTGCTGCACAGCCTGACATTGGGATTGGTGATTCTGATGGCCAGCTGGGCTGCTCTTTCCATGATGGCTTTACAGTTCTTGGAGGAAACATTATAAGTAATCTCTGCACAGTAAGATTTGCTGCACATCAGCTGTACTTCCAGCGCTTTGACATTGTAAACCAGGAACTTGTGGAAGCCACTGGGCAGCATATGCTTTGTTTTCTTGGTGCTCCAATAACCAATATTGGGCATTAAGATCTAGCCCTTAAATCTTCTCCATACCCTGTTGTCAATGCCTCTGGGTTTGCCCCAGTTATGCTTAATTTTGACATAATGGTCTGATTAGTGCCGGATGAACTTCTTGATCGTCTTTTTGACAATCTTGGGCTTAATGGGGCCTCGGGGCAGCCATGATGTTGGTGGAGATGACTGCCTCCTCTGTAGGCAGCTCAGTGGAAGAGAGAGCTGTTCTCACACATGTAAGGTATATGGTGCCTCCCTCCAATAGGAGTAGCTTGTTTTCTGAAAGTGAAGGTCCTTCTTATTCCATATCCAGGTGTTGTCTCTAGCTTGAGCTCAACTCTCATAGTGCAGCTTTAGGCCATGGACTAATGACTCTGTCTTCCACTATTTAGCAGGAGGACAGAAGACCCAGTTTTCTTTTTGCAGCTCAAGTTGTGTCTCCAGGAATGAATCGTCTTGACAACTGTCATGTGACTTCTTTCTGCTACTTGGATTTGTTATCTCTGGGCTTGGAGCTACTCTAAACCTATCCTACCTCCACAGCATGTTTCATGAGCTATGATTTCCCAAGGTTACATCTCTCCCTAGACTAGATTTATACTAAAAAGTTTCCAAAATATCGGATGCATTGGTTAGAGTCCTGTTTTCCTATGTATTATGGATTTATTTTCTTTAGAATACATTTTTTTTTCCACATAGGATTGTTTTGGGGAGAAAAGCATTTGTTCAGTCTGCCATTTTTACTTAATCTCATTTCATTTAGTTTAATCCCCTTTCATACCCTGTGAACCAGCTACTCATCTAATAACTGCTACTTGGACACATCTTTTCCTTTTCTACCTTCAAGTTTTGCCTATTCTCGTGAGACCCTTGCCATACATTCCTTTGCTAAATTCTTTGTCCATCTTTAAGGCTTTCTGTTCCTTGAAGACTTATCTAATCCTCATGTTTAAATGTATTATTTCCCTCAACTGAATCCTTGTAGTTCTTAATTCTGAATCAATTATGACTAAGTTGTAGTACAAAGCAGAATTTATGATTTGTTTGATTATTACTCCTTGAAAACTGGGTATATAGTATCTTTCTGATATTTGTATTCCATTACACATAATAATGTCTTTCACATAGTAGACACAATTATTTGTGACTGAAATGAATGTATCTGTATTTGTGACCAATTCCCATCAATACGGGAAAATTCATCTATATATTGTGCTTGGGCTGACAGCTTTATGCTGTTTACTTAATTATAAAATGTTTTTCAGAATGCTAAAGTCATATTTTTGAGAAGCACAACAAAATAAGTTATGCCTGTGATTAACCTTTTTCCTTAAATTGAAAATGTTTTCAAACCTATTTTTATATGAAGAGCCCCAAAGAGAATTCTTTTTTAAATCTCCTTATTTGCTCATCAATGATAGACAATAGCTAATATTAGCTATTTTGTTAAACAATGCTATCCCTACAGCACATCCACCTTTTATCTCTTACAGAATACTACACTGACACATAGACTTATCACAATACTGTTCCCTAATCATTCACGCTGTTCAATTTCATCAGAGAGTCTTCCATCAAAGTGTGTTTCCATGGTTACATAAGCCAGATTTGGCCATTTGGTGACTATTTGGAACACAAAGGTCACTTGAATGCTTGTATGACATTTAGATTTTGGAACATATTTCCAAAAAAACAAATTCTGCATGGTTTTGACATCTATTAGTAGTATTTCCCTCTTCATGTACATATATGCTTCAATTTGCAAGAGTGTTTGCTTATTGGAAATAAAAGCAGCCAATGCAATTAATTTTAATACAATTCAGCTTTTTTTCCTCAAAAAATCATACCTTGTGCACATGTAGGAAAACGTATGTAAAAAAAAAACAAAAAAAAACTGTCAAATATAATATCTGAGATTACTAATAATATTTGAATTAACAAAATTAAAAATCAATTGATTATTTTATAGCATTTTTCTTTTACTTCAATCTATAATTGCAGTTTCATTGAAACAGGATAGTGGAAATATTCAATTTGTCATTGTATTTTTATAACCAGAAGATATTTGATATATAGATGAAAAGATGTGTTTAAATTGAAATATAATGTTTTCTATCTAAAAAGTAGGGATTGTCTAAAAATTAAAAGCTTAATTCTTTAAGAAAATGATTAAAAATCTAGGTCTTCACATTCCATAGACTCCCATCGACCTGGAGATGAGAGAGAGAAGAGGAACGGCTGGTTGATCCTAAATGTGGTGAGACCTGGGGACACTTGAGCCCATGCACAAGGACATAGCCACAGAGGACTAGAGCTGAGAGTGAAGTATCCAGCAGATATGAAGTGAGGTAAGATGCACAAAAACACCCAAACTTGTAGATAGTACACATTCGACCTAGCTTCTATGGTTTGATGATCAGAATTCATCTAGAGAAAGATTAAAATTTTTTGATAAAGGAAACAAGTGTAAATTGATGAAATTTGATGAATTTGACCTATACTTATGTATGTAGTATGTAGTAGCTCAAAATGCCAACTGAGAAGGAAGGAGTCTTCACATCCAAAATCAATGCTATCCCCTCGGTAGATAGGAATGGGCAACTTAGACTTTGGCTACTTAAAATGGGTGGGTTATAAAGGCACAAAGTGACTGGTTTACAAGCTTTCAAGAGGAAGTTTAGTTTCAGAGGGTATAGGAGTAGGTAGAGTCCCCACTGAATATTTCTCATCTTGTATAGAGGGATCTGGTGAAAAGATATGGGAATAAGATTCTTATGATTCAATAGTGAATAATTGTTATCATGTCTCATTGTGACTGTCACAATTGTAAAGGTAGAAGTTTTGTAACAAAAAGGAGAGAATAGTTAATCTTACAGTCAAGAAACAGAAAACCCTAGGACTATCAAGGGAGAAGAACATGAACGGAATGTGGGACCCTATCCAGAGAAGCAGCGACACCAGAGATGGAGGCAGAGATGAGGACTCTAGACTCATGGAAAGAGAAAGGCTGTGTGCTGGCGGCCAGGAGGCAGGCTTGCAGAATGTGCCCTTTGGTTGCTTAAATCATTATGTATTCCTGAGCTTGTTTGTGTACATCGTCCAAAAAAAAAAAAAAACCAGAGGGAATAGAAGCAAATACTATTGAATGATGATGGACGAAGGAGACTGTAATCATTGCAATGAAACGATGAGTGTAAAACCAATGTTCTCCCATGTAAACTATCACTCAATTCACAATTAAAAAAAAAAAAAAAAAAACTTTAAAAAAACTCTCTAGATCGTGCTAGGAGTCCCAGTGTGGTGAATAAGCTGGACTACTACCAGAAAGGTTGACGGTTCAAATCCACCAGCCAGTCCTTGGAAACCCCATAGAGGCTCGCTATGAATTGGAACCAACTCAATGGCACTTAACAACAACAACCACAACAAGAAAGTCTTGCTAAAGGAGTATAGTATTTTATGGATAATAAGACACAGTATCCAAGCGTCTATGTACCAGATTCTGTTCTGAAGGTTTTGTACCTATTAACTGATCTCATCCTCACAGCAACTATAAGAAGTTGATGTGGTAATATCCCTATTTGACATCTAAGAAACTGATAACTTGCTCTAGGTTCTGCAGTGACCCAGTGACATAATTAGAACTCAAATCAAGGTGACCTTGTTCTAGAGCCCAGGCTAGACTGCTACTGTCTTTATAATTGTAAGGATGTCGAAATCAAAACTCGTAACAGGTTTCTTTCCCTCTCTCTCGGTTTTGAAAAAAAAACAACAACATTATTTTAGATTTTATCTGAAGGAAGGTAAAATTTGTTCTAAGAGTAACTGCAAATTCTACAAAAAGAAGAGTAATACTTTACAAGCTATTTAAGTATTAAATTACAGAAAACTAGTTTCAACAGTAGTTGTAGATATTATGGATTTTCCTTTTCTCACATAATAAGAAACCTCGAGGTAAGTAGTTGAGGACCAGGGCAATGGCTCCATAATACCTTTAGGGAAAGCAGTTTCCCATGAAGTTTCTTCTTTGCTGTGCTATTGATACTTCATATCATGATCACAAGATGGTTACACTTCATCTAACACTACTTCTGAGTTTCAGTGAGCAAGAAAGAAGCAAGGGATGAATAAGAGAAGAAAAAAATAAAACACATGGGCCAGATAGATTGACCCCTTTTTAAAAATTTTTAGAAGACCCTCATAGTGATTTTCATTTGTGGCACAGTAGGATAAAGCACTGGACCACAAGATTGGTTTGAACCACAAAGTTGGTGCTTCAAACCCACAAGCCGTTTCTCAGAAATTCTATACAGGGTCGCTATGAGTGTGACCCATCTCGATGGTATTAGCAACAACAACAACAATCCTGGTACCTTGGACACTGGGTTGCAGGTTTTTCACAAATCTCCTGAACTGTATCAAAAAATTGAGTGAACCTGTACACTGGCAGACAATTAATAAAATCCTTCATGTATAAAACCATATATAGAACCAAGATAACTATATTTCTACTGGCAAGAAACAAAGAACCCTCCCCAAGAAAAATGTGCATGATCAGTTCTTTGTGTTCTGATCTAAACCAAATGCATTGCCCATTGTTGTGGAGACAACTCCCGTGAATTACAGAGTACAACTACTCCACAGGATTTTCTTGGCATGACTGGGCAGTGTTTCGTTCTGTTGTATATTGGGTTGTTATGAGCCAGAACTGACTTCATGACACCAAACAACCATTATAGAAACAGATTGTCTGGTCTTTCATCTGTGGTACTGTTGGGCAAGTTTGCACAAACCACAGTGATATCTTTGCTCTTTAATACTTTAGATAGGTCTTTTGTAGCAGATTTGGCCAATGTAATAGGTTATTTGATTTCTTAACTGCTGCTTCTATGAGTGTTGATTTATATGGATCAAGGAAAACAAAAACCTTGACAACTGCAATCTTTTCTCCATTTATCATGCTGTTTATTGGTCCAGTTGTGAGGATTTTTGTTTTCTTTATCCTGAGGTGCAATTCATACGAAGACTGTAGCCTTTGAGCTTCATCAGTAGGTACTTCTAATCCTCTTCATATCCAGCAAGCAACGTTGTGTCATTTGCATATCAAAGGTTGTTAATGAGTCTTCCTATAATCCTCATGACACATTTTTCTTCATATAGTCCAGCTTCTCATATTATTTGCTGAGCACACAGATTGAATTAGTATGGTGAAAGGATACAACTCTGCAAACAATGCAAATCTTTCCTAATTTTTAACCATTCATTATCTTCTTATTCTGTTCAAACACCTGCTTCATATGTCTATGTATAGCATAGATTCCACATGAAACACAAATATGTGTTCTAGAATTCTCAGTATTCCCAATGTTATCCATAATTTGTTATCATCCACAGTCAAATGCTATTGATTAGTAGATAAAATACAAGCAAATATCTTTTTGGTGTTCTCTGCTTTCAGCCAATATTCATCTGACATCAGTAATATCTCTCCTTCTAAGTCCTCTTCTGAATCCAGCTAGAATTTCTGTCCATTCCCTGTTGATATACGATTACAAATATTTTTTGAATTATTTGAGCAAAGTTTTTTGTGTGATATTAATGATATTATTCGATAATTTCCACATTCTGTTAGATCACTTTTCTTAGAGCAAATATGGGTATCTTCCAGTTGGTAGGCCAGGTAGCTGTCTTCCAAATTTGTCAGCATAGACAAGTGAGCTGTTGAAACATTTCTATTGTTATTTTGTCAATTCCTGAAGCCTTTTTTTTTTTTTTTGCCAATGGCTTTATTGCAGCTTGGACTTCTTCCTTCTTCCTTCAGTACCATTCGCTCTTGAAATGGCTGACTCCAATCTGATGAAGCATTTGCTCCTCAGTCATGTTTTCAGTGCTTTGCAAACTGAGGAGCTTATCTTTTGACATTATTTCAGATAATGTTCTACTGTTATTAATAAGGTTTTCAGAAATTAATAATTCCTAAGTAATCTGCCTGTTACTTCCTATTGTGTCTCAGTCTGGCAAGTCCGGTGAAACCTGTCAAGCATGGGTGATTCTGCTAGTGTTTGAATGTTCCTGGCATAGCTTCTAGCATCAGAGCAAGACACAAGCCACCACAGTTTGACAAACTGACAGATTAGTGTTGATTTTCATCCATACCCCTTCTGAAATAAGAACTAAACAGTTAGGGGCACTGGAGCACTTTTGTTTTCTGTCTTCTCTCCATCGTATTATTAGGTGGTGTTGTTGCTGAGTGCTGTCAAGATGGGTCCAACTCATAATGATCCTGTGGAGGATTTCCAAGGAGCGGCGGGTGAGCTTGAACCACCAACCTTGTGGCTCAAACTGACTTTGCAGTCCAGCGCATTAGAATTCAACAACTCATTCACAATAAAATAGAAACACCTGAAAATGACAATTACCTTTGTATTAAAAAAAAAATCTCATAAATAAATCATTTGATTTATATTTGCAAATTTCTTGATATTGCAATCACTTTGGAAATTATTAGGTATGAGAACAAACCCATTTTTATGATGCATCAACTAATGAAACATCAGTTCTAACTTCTCCATAGTTGTATGACTCTGTGGTTAATTAGGTCCTAAATATGATGAAATACTTTTCAACAATAAGAATAATAGGGAACATCACTGAAAAGGATTTGGCCCAACTTCACAAAGATATTTCATCTATATTTCATCTTAGAAATTGTATTCACTACAGTGCTTTGTCTGAAAAATGTTGTATACCTCAACTTCTATGAATTACAGTCTCTGTCATATTCTACCTGGGTTTCCCCTTCTTATGCTACAATTGTGAAGTATTTCTGGCTGAAATTTGGGGCAATTGAGGTCTCATAACATTTTTTTTCTTTATCTTAGGGATCATAGCCCCGTGCTCCTGTTAACTAATGTCTAAAAACAGTTGTAGTCTATATTTTCCAAGTTTTACAGTTGTTTTCAGTGAGAGGGCAAGTATAGTACCAGTTACTTCGTCATATAGAAAGAAGCAGCAGAAATTCTTCCCTCCTGTCCTTTTCATTGTTTGTTGTAAATTGTTAGTTGTTGTGAAGGTGACTCCAACTCATAGCAACCTTACATGCAATACAGCAAAATATTGCCTGATTCCACACCATCTCCATGATTGTTAGAATGTTAGAATGTTTGAATCCCTTATTGCAGCTATTATATAGTGCCTTCCAACCAAGGGGAATCATTTTCTAGCACCGTATCAGACAACCTTCTGTTGTGAACCATAGTATTGTCATTGACTAAATTTTGGAAGTAGGTGATAGGGCCTTTCCTGATAGTCTGTTCTACTCTGAAGAGTACTCTGAAATCTGTCCACCATGGATGATCCACTTGAAATACCTGAGGCATAGCTTCTAGGTGTATACCAATAGACAATCCATAAGAATATGAAAATTTAACAAACGTTGATGGTTTCATTGTTTACATCATGCTCCTGGTATGGTGCTGGTAGGATCAGCATGGACTATGAACCACAAGGTCAGCAGTTCAAACCCACCAACTGCTCCTCAGAAACCCTATACAGGGTCACCATGAGTCAGAATGAACTCAATGGCACTTAACAATAACAACATATTACAATAAAAAGAACCTTCTCATTTGTGAGTTATTTACTAGCGCTCCTTCATAAATCAGTTGTTTGGAAAATTAAATACATTTTCTCAAAGAAATCTCATTAAACATTAGCAAACTTACCAAAGAGGCAAGTTCCATGACCCGATACTTTAATCATAATTTATGATACTGAGTTGATAGTAAAATGCTCAAAGAATTCCAAATAACACTTAAATAGTCTATATGGTGCATGTGTTATTAATCTTTCAGACATATAGAGGTCATGCTTACAACTCAGAACCCAATCATTCCCAATCTACTAGAAATCATGACTATTTATCACTTAAAAGTTCTGATTATATAAATCTGTTGTATCTCATGATAAATGTACTGGTATATGTTTATTTTTAAACACTAAAGAAAGTTTAGGCTACTATTTTTTAAAACTTTACAGGTTATTTAAAAATATGCCTTAAAATGAATGCCATTGTTGTTGTTGTGTGCCATGGAGTCGCTTCTGACTCATAGCAACCCTGCACAGGGTTTCTGAGGCTGTAAATCTTTACGGGAGCAGAAAGCCTCATCTTTCTCCTGCAGAACAGCTGGTAGTTTCGAACTGCTGACCATGAGATTAGCAGCCTGATTTGTAGCCACTACGCTACCAGAGCTCCTTGATTCATGAATTATATCATAAAATTATTGCATGTAATATAAATTGCAGCAATTTATATTATTATAGCGTAGTGGTTACGAATCGGGCTGCGAACCTTAAGGTCAGCGGTTCGAAACTACCAGCTGCTCCGCGGGAGAAAGATGAGGCTTTCTACTCCCGTAAAGATTTACACCCTCGGAAACCCTGTACAGGGTCGCTATGGGTCGGACCCGACTCGACGGCACTTAACAACAACAACAACATTTTAATAATAAAATATAATATTTTTATATACTATTTAATAATAATATAATTATGGAAATTTTTAGTTGATTATAATTCAGCATGGTTTTATTTTGTTTACTACTCAGAGTGTTTTTGAAACTTTTAATTATAGCTAACAAGGAATTGAAGATGTTAGCTTTCAGGTAGAATAACTAACTAACTGCATTGTTGTTGTTGTTGTTGTGATTTGATGCCATGGAGTTGGTTCTGACTCATAGTCACCCTATGTGCAACAGAACAAAACATGTCTGGTGCTACATCACCTTCATAATAATTACATTTGAGCCCATTGCTGCTGCCATGGTGTCAGTTCATCTCCTTGAAGGTTTTCCTCTTTTTTGCTGACCCTTCACTTTAGCAAGCATAATGGCCTTATCCTGGTTCTGGTTCCTCCTGGTAACATGGCTGAAGTATGAGAGATGAGGTTACATCATCCTGACGTCTAAGGAGCATTCTGATGGTACTTGTTTCAACACAGATTTCTTTGTTCTTCTGGTAGATCATGTACTTTTTAAAAAGTCTTCTCCAACACCATAATTCAAATGCATCAATTCTTCTAAGGTCTTCCTTATTAGTTGTCCAGCTTTCACATGCATATGAGGCTATTGAAAATACTTAAGCTTGAATTATACACATCTTAATCCTCAAATGAATACCTTTGCTCTTTAACTCTTTAAAGAGGTCTTGTGCCTCAGATATGCCTAATACAATAACATCCTGTGATTTCTTGACTGCTGCTTCCCTTAGCATTGATTGTAGATCCAAGCAAACTGAAATCTTGGACAACTTCAATCTTTTCTTCGTTTATCATTATGCTATTTATTCGTTCAGTTGTGAGAAATTTTGTTTTCTTTATGTTTAAGTGCAATCCGTACTGAAGACTGTAGTCTTTGATCTTCATAGCTAAGTATTTTTAGTCCTCTTTGCTTCCACCAAGCAAGATCATATCATCTGCATACTGCAGATTGTTAATGAGTCTTCGTCCAATCCTGATACCATGTTCTTTTTCATATAATCCAGCTTCTCTGATTATTTGCTTAGCAAACAGATTGAATAAATGTAGCAAAAGGGTACAATCCTGACACACACCTTTTCTTTTTTTTTTTCTTTTATCGTGTGATAGTTTACATGGGGGAACTTTAGCTTTACACTCATTCTATCATACATCATTTCATTGCCATAGTTACCATCCCGTCCATGCATCATCACCCAATCAAAGGTTATACCCCGCAGGCCTCCCCTCTCCCCCCATGGTCCTCAGCACACAGCTCCCTTCCCTCCCTGGATCTCAAGTCCTCAGCCACTCCATCTCTTCATGTCATCCTTTCTGTCTCCATCTCAGGCCTCGCTGCTTCTCT
>NW_006408690.1:2212989-2214500 GCF_000296735.1 Chrysochloris asiatica
GCTTTTTGGTCTAGGTACAGATTTCTCAGAAGTACAATTAAGTGTTCTGGAATACTCATACTTCTCAATGTTGTCCATAGCTTGTCATGATCCATACAGTCAAAAACATTTACAAAGTCAATAAAGTATAAGTGAAAATCTTTCCGGTAGTCTCTTCTTTTAACAAAACTTCATCTGATGTCATCAATGTTATCCCTAGTTCCATGTTCTCTGTTGAATCCAACTTGAGTTTCTGGTAGCTCCCTGTCAAAGTACTGTTACAGCCATATTTTAACTATATCCAGCAAAAATTTACTTACATGTGGTAGTAATTATATGGTTTAACGATTTCCACATTCTGCTGTGAGTCACCTCTCTTTGGAATAGGCACAAATATGGATTTCTTTCAATAAGTTGGCCAGACAGTTGTCTTCCAATTTCTTGGCATAGATGAATGAGTGCCTTTAGTGCTGCATCAGTTTATTGGAAGATTTCAATTTGTAGTGCATCAATTCCTGAAGCTTTGTTTTTCACTGATTCCTTCGGTGCAGTTTGGATTTCTTCCTTCAGTTCCATCAATTCTTGATCATCTCTACCTCTTGAAATGATTGAATATTGGCCATTTCTTTTTGGTACAGTGACTCTATATTCCTTCTTCCATTTTTTGATCATCAATTGCTCTGATTCAAGTTCAGACTGGAGCTTAACAAAATTATAATAAGTCCATGATTGCCAAATCATGACCTTGAATATATCCCACCTGAATTTAGAAACCATCACAAGAATAGGTTTGATACATTAGACCCTAATGACTGAAGATCTTAATAGGATGACATCAAGAAGATTTGTGGGATGACATCAAGGACATCACACAGTAAGAAAGTAAGCAATCATTAAAAAGGCAGGAAAGAAAGAAAAGGAAAAGTGTGTCAGAGTAGACTCTGAAACTGCTTTCAAGAATAGAGAAGCTAGTGAATGGAATAAATAAGGATGTCAAAGAGCTGAACAGAAAATTCCAAAGCAGCTCGAGAAGACGAAGACAAATATTTTAATAAAATATGCAAAAACCTGGAGATAGAAAACCAAAAGGGAAGAACATGCTCAGCATTTCTCAAGCTGAAGAACTCTAGCTCATCTTATTATATTGAACTCACTGCATAGAATAAATCAATTGGTAGCAAAAAAAAAAAAAAACCTACCCGCAATGTTCAAGTTGCCCATCCCTATACTGGACATATTGTAACCCCTTTTTAGGTATTCCAGTCAGTTCCAGGCAGAAGATGGACTTACAAGCTTTCTATAGGACACACACCTTTTCTGATGTTGAGCCTTTAAGTATCCCATTATTGTATTTGAACAACTGTGTCTTAGTCTACATGCAGGTTCCTCATGAGCACTATCAAGTGTTCTGGAATACCCATTCTTCACAATGTTATCCATGTTGTTGTTGTCGTCAGGTGCCATCGAGTTGGAACTGACTCATAGCGACCCCATGCACAGCAGAATGAAACAATGTCCGATCCTGGGCCAAC
>NW_006408690.1:2214600-2223358 GCF_000296735.1 Chrysochloris asiatica
AAAAAAAAAAAAAAATCAACCTTTATACTGTATCTACTCTCTTTTTTTCTCTTATCTTGAGATTGTATCTAAGAATGATCCTGTTTCTGGACATAATTCCTTGGGTGGCTCAAACACTACAGAAACAGGTTCTAGGAGAAGGGACACTCAGGCAGAGAGAGGACATGCAGGCAAAATGAGCCCAGCATCCAGACCACATGGAAACACATAAGTTACTCTGATCTTGTGGTTAGCGGTCCAGTGCTTATCCTAAAGTGAAGGCCACACCAGGACTCCAGAGATATCTAATACTGCAAAAAATCACCTTATCAAACAAAAACTCTTCCAAAATGTCTCTGGAGTCTATAGGAAATACTTTGTCAGGAAAACGCAATGCAAGGGGAAAGCTGTTGATTTTCTTAGTACTTGCTTGTTGTTGTTGTTAAGTGTCATTGAGTCAGTCCCGTGTCATGGCAACCTGTATAGTGATTCCTAGGAGAGGTTGATGGGTTTGAACCGCTGACCTTGCGGTCCAGTGAATTATCCTGCAGTGCCACACCAGGACTCCTAGCACTTGCTAGAAGGGAAGAAAAGCCATGGGGAAATCACCTGACCTTGTTTACCTCTTCTTCATCTACTATTTAGGGCTACTCTGAAAATCATTCTATGCTGTCTTTGTAAGGATTTTAAAAATTAATGCTAATATATGTTTAACATAGCATTATGATACTGAACAAGGCCTCAATAAAATGTTTGCCTTTAAAAAATGAGGTAATATATATGAAAATATTTTATCAGTACTAAATCTTACTTTTTTAAAAAAGTGATTTCCTAGATTCAAAAAAGAGGAAATAGACACAATACTCTCTTATAAATAATAAGGTACCTTAAAAAACAAACAAAGAACCATTACTGTGGGGTCAAGTCCGACTCCTAGAAACCCAGTAGAACAGAGTAGAACTGCAAGGTAAGATAGTAATATTGTGGAAGCTGACTGCCACATCTTTCTCCAGGACAGTGGCTGATGGTTTTGAACCACTGACCTTTCAATTTACAACTGAGCACTTTAACTACTGTGCCACCTCTGTAGGCACCTACTATGACTCTTTCCCTCCTGAAATATTGATATTACTGTTTCTCTTTAATGGTCTATTTGTTGTTGTTAAGTGCTGCCAAGACACTTTCCAATTCATAGCGACCCAATATAGGGCTTCCAAAGGGCAGCTAGAGGGTTTGAACTGTCAACCTTGTGGTTCACAGTCAATTGCTAATCGTACTGCACCACACCAGGAGTCCTATTTGGTCTTTCTATTTTGTCATGCTTAATGTAGTAGTTCCTGGTATGTAATAGTCCTGGTGTGGGCTGTAGGATAAGCCCTGGGCTGCTAACCACAAGGTTGGCAGTTCAAACCCACCAGTTGCCCTTCAGAAACCCTTTACCGAGTCACTATGGGTCAGAACCCATACAACCCTGCTTGCTGAAACAGAAGTGGACTTAAAATACATATTGATGACGATCAAAGAGTACACCCTTTGTATGGATTGCACCTCCGTGTAAAGAAAACAAAAATCCTCACCACTGGACCAATAAACAACATTCTTATCAATGGAGAAAAGATTGAAGTTGTCAAGGATTTCATTCTTCTTGGATCAACCATCAACACTTAGGGAAGCAGCAGTCAAGAAATCAAATGATGTACTGCATTAGGCAAATCTGCTGCACAAGACCTTTTAAAGTGTTGAAGAGCAAAGATGTCAGCTTGAGGACTAAGGTGCACCTGACCCAAGCCATGGTATTTTCAATAACCTCATATGCATGCGAAAGCTGGACAGTGAATAAGGAAGACTGTAGAAGAATTGATGCATTTGAGTTATGGTGTTGGAAGAGAATATTGAAAATACCAAGGACTGCCAAAAGAACCAACAGATCTTTGTTGGAAGAAGTGCAGCCGGGGTGCTCCTTGGAGGCCAGGATGGCCAAACTTCGTCTCTTATACTTCGGACATATTGTCAGGAGGGACCAGTCACTGGAGAAGGATATCATGTTAGATAAGGTGGAGGGTCAGAGAAAAGAAGACTCCCAACAAGATGGACTGGTAAACTGGCAGCATCAGTGGGCTCAAGCGTGGCAACAATTGTGAGGTTGGCCCAAGACTAGGCAGTGTTTCATTCTGTTATGCATAGGGTTGCTATGAGTTGGTACTGACTCGATGGCACCTAACAACTGTGGGTTGGAATCGACCCAACTGCACTTGAGAACAAAAATGTAGTAATACCTAAAAGTCACTTAGTATTTTCTGTGCAAGTGCACCATTGCGGAACTTAATAATCTAACTTGTATTTTGAAAGCAATATGAAGCCTTTAAGCACCAATGACCTAGTATTTTCATCTAGCTTTGCAACTTGTTATCTTCCAACATCAATGTTTCCATTGTCACTCTGCTGTTTCAGATAACAATGCTTTCTGGACACTTGCCTACTAACCATTTCAGAGATTAGGGTGTTTTTTTTTCTCCTTAGTGTACCACTGTGCTGATTCCCAGCTATACAGTTACCATTTGTAAATCAGTGGAGCAGGAAATTAAGGCCACACTAGCAGCCCTGCCTGTGGAATACCAATAACTATAAAGGTATAGGATCTCATGCTGCCTTGCTGTTGTCTAGCATAAATCCCGCTAAAACACTGTTCTTCCAAATAAGCATAATTATCTTCATGGCCAGAAGGAATAAATGAGGCACAGTAATAATCAAATTAGGATATAATGAAATAAATTTCCTGGGTTTTATAACACTGAAAGGAAGACCTGTTTTCAACGCTTTGTTTTCGTGTATTATTTCTTATGTTAATTGAGATTTGACCATCTCATCTATCTGTGTTTGTTTCCTAGGTTTGTTTTGAAGTGCAACGTGTTCTACCCAGATGATGTCTAGTAACTAGGAAACAAAACAAGGGAGAAAGTTAAATGATAGAGCAACTGAGCGAACTTATGGTTAGCTGCCATCTAATTGGCCCTAACTCATGATGATCCCATTCGAAATGCCATCCTGTACCATGCCATTTCATGATCAGTGATGGATTGGATTGGCATAATGCATAGGGTTTTCATTGGCTGATTTTTGGAAATAGATTACCAGGACTTTCTTCCTAGTCTATCATAGTCTGGAAGCTGTTCTGTAACCTGTTCAGCCTCATGGCAACATGCAAGCCTACACTGGCAGATGGGTGGTGGTTGTACTTAAGGTTCACTCAGGGCCGGGTTATCTAATAAACAAGGTAAATACCAGCTTACTTGTGCTTACTTATTAAGCTACAGTGAACGGTTTCACATAGGTTGTGGTGAAAAATGTGAAACTGTAGATCAGTAAGAAATGATGCATTAGTAAGTAAGCACAAATAAGCCCATGCTTACCTTGTTTATAGGAGCCCTGGTGGTGCTGTAGAATAAGCACTGGACTGCTAGATGTAAGGACAGCAGTTCAAATCCTCCAGCTGCTCTGTGTGAGAAAGATGAGGCTCTCTGTTCCCGTAAAGATTTAGTCTCAGAAACTCATAGAGTTGCTATGATTTGAAATCGACTCGATAGCAGTGGATACTAAGTAGGACCTTGCTTATTGGGTAATCTGACAGTGGGTTCATTGGCTGGAATCAAACCTGGATCTCCCACATGGAAGGTGAGAATCTCTCATGTACCACAATTACCTCAGAGTGAACTTGCTGCTGCTGTCTGCCGTGGAGCCGGTTCCAACTCATAGTGACCCTGTACAGGGTTTCCAAGGCAGTATATCTTTACAGGAGCAGAAAGCCTCCTTTTTCTCCCACGGAACAGCTGGTAGTTTTGAACTGCTGACCTTCCAGTTTGCAGCCCGATTCGTAACCACTACGCTACCAGAGTGAGCTTAGATTCGCTGTTTGTATGGAAGGGCCCCAGATTTGCCTGCTCTGTTATTTATATACATTCCTGCATCTGCTCTAGAGAACTGTCCATTAGAAAGGAACTACCAACGTGCCTGTATTCTGCCAGTCTGATTTGTTGTTGTTGTTCTTGTTGTTGTTTTGTGCTGTCGAGTTGATTCCAACTAATAGTGACCCTGTATAGGGTTTCAAGGAGCGACTGGTGAGCTTGAACCACCAACCTTGTGGTTCAAACTGGCTTTACAATCCAGCACATTAACCTGACATGCCATACCAGCACCATGCTTTACATGGCACTTATTCTCACCTCTCAAGAATCTAGGGCAAGCAAAGGAGACAAGTATATGTGTAACAAAATTTGGGGAATGACCCAATGTTCTCAACTCTAAACAGCTTTCTTAGCCATTTGATAATGCCTCCAAATGTCCTGGGATCAGGAAATAGTGATAGATTGATGTACAAGATTTCTGATGTGGAAAAATGATCCTACAGTCATTAAAACATAATATAATGCTACAATAATGGGAACTGTGTGGAAATGGCAAAAGAATCAATAGAGAGAATGTTGTTGTTAAGCGTCATCAAGTCTGTTCTAACTCATGGTGACCCTGTGTAGGGTTTCCAAGGAGCAGCTGGTGGATTTAAACTGCCAACCTTATGGTTCACAGTCCCTGATTAAATTCCAGTTGAGAAACTCATTTGAAAACTAGAAGGTAATACAATGAAAATGTAAACTAGTTTCACGGTCAAGGACTTTCTGACATAAAAATAATGAAGACACTAAATTTAAAACAATAATGCTATTGTTGTTGTTAGGTGCCATCGAGTCGGTACTGACTCATAGCCACTATGCACAACAGAACGAAACACTGCCTGGTCCTGGGCCAACCTCACTATTGTTGCCATGCTTGAGCCCACTGATGCTGCTACTTTGCCAATCCATTGGTGCTGCTACTTTGCTGGGGTTCTTCCTCTTTTTCTCTGACCCTCCACCTTACCAAACATGATATCCTTTTCTAGTGACTGGTCCCTCCTGACAATATGTCTGAAGTATAAGGCCATCCTGGCCTCCAAGAAGCATTCCGGCTACACTTCTTCCAACACAGATCTGTTAGTTCTTTTGGCAACCGATGACATTTTCAGTAATAGGTCATGTGAAATATAAAACATATTAATGTTTTTCACATAAATGCTTATCTAGATAAATATCGATATAAATATTTATATATACGCATATATTTATATAATTATTCTCATCAATATTTATCTATGTGAGTATTTTTATGAAATATGTATTTATACATATACATACATACATGCAGGGAGTTATGGTGTGGCTATGTAAGATAAGCAATAAGCACTGGACTGCTAACTGCAAGATGGGAGATCAAACCTACCCACTGCTCCTTGGAAATCCTTACAGGGCTGCTGTGAGTCAGAACGAACTCAATGGCACTTAAGAACATAGTAGTGGTGTTTGTGTGCCTTGGAGTTGGTTCCAACTCATAGTGACTCTGTATAGGGTTTCCAAGGCTGTAAATCTTTACAGGAGCAGAAAGCCTCATCTTTCTGCAATGGAAAGGCTGGCAGTTTCTCACTGCTGACTGTGAGATTAGTATCCCGACTCGTAACCACTATGCTACTAGAGCTCCAACAACAACATTGTCACTGGTAAGTGCCGTCAAGTCAGTTCCAATCCATAGTAACCCTGTATAGGGTTTCAAGGAGTGGCTGGTGAGCTTGAACTGCTGACCTTGCAGTTCAAGTGATCTTGCAGTCCAGCACATTAACTCACAGTGCCACACCAGGACTCCAGCAACAACATTGTTGTTGTTGTTGTTGTTGTTGTTATGTGCCGTGGAGTTGGTTCCAAATCATAGCAACCCTGTACAGGGTTTCCAAGGCTGTAAATCTTTACAGGAGTAGAACGCCTCATGTTTCTCCTGCGGAACAGCTGGTAGTTTCGAACTGCTGACCTTGAGGTTGGCAGCCCGACTCGTAACCACTACGCTACCAGAGCTCCTTAGCAACAACATAGACATACACAAATACTTAATTTCTCTACTTCTACCTACTGTGGAGGCCTAGGAGCAATGATATCACACATGTAATGAGCACACCAGGACCCAAACCTTGGTTCCTAAGTACCAACCTCCACTAAAAGAAACTGTGATTCTTAAGAGAAATGACTAATTTCAGAGCTGGGACAAGAATATGTAATATAGACCTAGAAATATATTGAGTCAAAAGGCATGAAATTGTTCAAAGAATGTTGATGGTAAAAGGACACAGAAGCCAACCTGAAGAGGCTCCCACATTAAAATAAGTAATAGTAATAGATTATAATCTATGGAACAAAATAGGAATCTATAAATCCTTGTTGATTTAAATGATTAAGAAATAAGTGGAAATTGTGCTGCAAGGAGGAATAACACAATTTCAAAGTCCTTCTCCACAAAATACTTACTTATGACAAAAGGATAAAGAGAAACATGACAGTGGAGAATCCTGACAAGCACCATCTAGATCATCAGTAATGGGATGAATCCAAATAGAGCTCCATCTGATAGGATGTAATGAAATGAACAAAACATCACCTCTATGATAGTCCTGATAAAGATGCATAACCTGAATCTAATCATAAGGAAGCATCAAACAAACTCATGAAGGGCAGTCTACAAAAGAACTGACCTATACTCCTCAAAAGTGCCAAGGTTTTTAAAGGTAAGGAAACATTGAGAAACAGTTGCATATTTAAGGAGATTGT
This sequence comes from Chrysochloris asiatica, assembly GCF_000296735.1. NCBI lineage: Eukaryota > Metazoa > Chordata > Mammalia > Afrosoricida > Chrysochloridae > Chrysochloris > Chrysochloris asiatica. The sequence continues at coordinate 2,221,260 of NW_006408690.1, forward strand.
GACAGAGCAAACCCTGGGGACACACTGGTAAAGTGTTCAGCTGCTAACCGAAACATCTGCTGTTTGAACCCACCAGCTGCTCTGTGGGGAGAAAGATCCATCCATAAAGACGACAAGCTTGCAAACCCTCTGGGGCAGTTGTACTCTGTCTCATGGGGTCATTATTATGAGTCAGAATCAACTCAGTGTCACTGGGTTAAATGACATAATAAAGTGTATGACTAAACACAATGTGATTCTGGATTGAATCCTTTATTAAAAGGACATTAGTAGGACAGTGGGTGGAACAAGAATGGAGCTCGAAGTCCATAGAAATTGATCGGTATTAATTTCCTGAATTTGATGGTAATATTGCAATTATGTTGATGGAATTTTCTTGCTTGTGGGAAATACACACAAAAGTATGTCAGAGGGTAGACATCATGTAATCAACTTAATCTCAAATGGTTCATGAATGAAAAAAAAAATGCTCGCAACTTTTTAAAGAAGTTTGAGATTATTTTTAAGTAATGATAAGATTAACAAACAAAGAGCAAGTATACATACCTCCTATAAATTCTGTTTTGCTTTCTGCTTGGTGGATGGATAGAGTTGGTGAAACATCTAATAGAACTACATGATGGAACCACAATTGTAGGAGTCTGAGTCTCTGAATTACCATCTGGAGAAAAGGTTCCTGAATTTAATATTGAGATGAATGCAAGTAGTTTTTGGTTAAAGTGGGTTTCAATAATTCATGGAAAAAATCCATTATCTTTCAATTCCATTTTTCCAAGAACTTTTTAAAGTTCCCTCATATATCTGTTGTAACAGTTTAATCTCCCTTTGTACAAATTTAAATATCAAACATTAGAGGAATTATTGTTGTTAAGAGCTGTCAAGTCAGTTCTGACTCAAAGCAACCCTGTATAGGGTTTCTGAGGAGCGGTTAGTGGGTTTGAACTGCCAGTTTTGTGGTTAGCAGTCCAGTGCTCATCCTACAACACCACATGATGCAATAATCTTTTAGAAGAGTATAAAGATATTTTACTTTGCAAATGGATGATAAAATGGGAATATTTTCATGGTCTTGTATTACGCCTTAAAATAACATAAAACAGTTCATACAAATTAATCTGACTTTGCATATAAATTTATAGTTTGAAGAAAACAGCATTTCAGCCATGGTTTTAGCTTATTAGTATGAATAAGATGATTTGTTTTTATTTTGGTATAGTATCTCAATTCCCTTTTTAAAGATTATTGGTGTAAGATTTATATCACAAGCATTTTGCTTCTTCTACCAGTGGATTCCTGGTGTGGCACTGTGGGCTAATGCATCAAACTGCAAAGTCATTTAAACTGCAAGGTTGGTGGTTCAGGCTCACCAATTGCTCCTTGGAAACCCTATACAGGGTCGTTATGGGTCAGAACTGACTCGACAGCACTTAACAACAACAACAACCAGTCTTAAGTACACAATTCAGTGGTATTAATCACGTGTGCCATCCTGTGCAAATCTTTCCACTATCCATTTCAAAAACAAAAGTTAGCACCCCAAAAACTAACCCAGTGTCCGTTAAACAATAGCATCCCATTCTGCACAATCCCCTTCCCTGGTTGTTGTGGTTGTTGTTGTGTGCCATGGGGTCGGTTCCGACTCATAGCGACCCTGCATAGGGTTTCCGAGGCTGTACATCTTTACGGGAGCAGAAAGCCTTATCTTTCTCCCGCAGAACGGCTGGTAGTTTCGAACTGCTGACCCTGAGGTTCGCAGCCCGATTCGTAACCACTACGCTACCAGAGCTCCTTCCTTCCCTGGTAACTACTGATGAAATGTGACATCTATGCACTTCCTGTTCTTCATAGGAATGAAATCATGCAGTGTTGGTTCTAGTGAGCTCCAAAAGAATGACAATTTGAGAAGATTCAGAAGAGACACTGACTGTATGCCCTGGCTTTCCTCCTCTGCAGAGTCACTGCATGTAGATCCTCCATAATACTGCCTGGAGCCAAGTCATGGTGCTTCTGAACTCAGGCTGTGCTGAGCCACTGCAGGGACTACCCAATATGTACAGAGCTGCCCTGCTGAAAGCTGGTTCCCACTGCCTACAACTCAT
>NW_006408690.1:2223458-2246188 GCF_000296735.1 Chrysochloris asiatica
TGGCCAGGCATGGGTTGCAGGACTTACCTTGCAATGGCCATTACCAATAATGCACAAATGCAAGCATTCAGCTTCTTGGAGTACATAAAAAAATTCAAATTATCAAATTAAATGGGTTGTTATTAAATACAGCTGATGCCCCTAACCACCTTTAACACTAACAGAAACAACATGCCGAAATCCACTGAAAAAGCATCAAACATTATGGGTTTGGCAATTCATTGCAATCTGTATTCTAGGCTCTGTTTCAGCATGTGTCATCAGCTAAGAGGATTCTGTTGATACAAAATATTTGCAGACTTTGATGTACTGGTACTAAACTAGTCAGAGGACAGATGGTGAAGAAGTATTAACTGAAACTACCATATGACAATGTGAAGGAAATACGTTTCTCTTCAGAGAAATATTTGAATGTGTCATAAAAACAGTCAAAAAGAAACTTAACATATCAAAAAGCTTAAATTCAGTATGCAGGAAAAAATGTGTCCGTTTTAAATTCAGGATTCTAAGGTTTAAATCACAACCGATAACTACTAGCTATAAAGACAGAGAATGTGATTTTGAATAAAATACTCTGTAGGTTTCAGTTTCAACAAACACAAAATGGACAGAACCTCTTGGGATTATACCAAAATCAACAAATAAACCCATTGCCATGGAGTTGATTCCAATTTATAGTGACCCTATAGAACAGAATCCTAGTGTGCGCCAGACTGCAAAGCCATTTGAACTGCAAAGTCAGCAGTTCAAGCTCACCAGCCACTCCTCGGAAACCCTATACAGCATTGCTATGGGTTGGAACTGACTCAATGGCACTTAACAACAACAACATAGAACAAAGTTCAATCTGTATGCTGAGCAAATAACCCAAGAAGCTGGATTATATGTAGAAAAATGTGGCATCAGGATAGAAAGAAGACTCATTAACAACCTGCGATACGCAGATGATGCAACCTGGCTTGCTGAAAGCAAAGAGGGCTTAAAATACTTACTGGTGAAGGTAGAAGAAAACAGCCTTTGATATGGGTTGTACCTCAATGTAAAGAAAATAAAAATTTTCACCGTTGGACCAGTAAACAACATCCAAATAAATGGAGAAAATATTGAAGTTGTCAAAGACTTCATTTTAGTCGGATCAACCATCAACACTCATTGAAGCAACAGTCAAAAATCAAACTACATTTTGCAGTAGGCAAATCTGCTGCACAAGATTTCTTTAAAGTGCTGAAGAGCAAAGATGTCAGTTTGAGGACTAAGGTGCACCTGATTCAAGCCCTGGTATTTTCAATAACTTCATATGCATGTGAAAGTTGGACAATGAATAAGGAAGACCGTAGAAGAATTGATGCATTTGAGTTATGATGTTGGAGGAGAATGTTAAAAATACAATGGACTGCCAAAAGAACAAACAGATCTGTGCTGGAAGCTTTTGAGAATGCTCCTGAGAGCCAAGATAACTAGACTTTGTCTCTCATACTTTGGACATATTATCAGGATGGACCAGTCCCTGGAGAAGGATCTAACACTTGATAAAATGGAGGATCAGAGAAAAAGAGGAAGACCTCTTCAATTTATGGAAAAGCATGGTGTCTTTTATCAAGAAAGATTCCCTCTTGATAACATATCCAAAGTTGGTGAGAAGAAGTCTCCGCACTCTACTTCTTCCAAAACAGCTTGGTTTATTGTTCTGCTTTTCCATAAATTGAAGGGTCAACTAATGAGAGGAGGACCCCCTATGGAGATGTATTGATACGGTGGCTGCAACAATGAACCCAAACACAGTAATTGTGAGGATGGTACAGAACTGGGCAGGGTTTCATTCTGTTGGGCATGATGTCACTATGCATTGGAACTGACTCGACCCAACAACATAGGGCAGAGTAGAACTGCCCCATAGGGTTTCCAAGACCGTAATACTCACAGAAGCAGACGGTCACATACCTTTTCATCTGTCTCAAATCTGGCAGGCTCAAACCACTGACCTTTTGGTTAGCAGTCCAGTGCTTAATCATCCACTGTGCGACCTGTCCTCCTTATTTGGGATTATGGTGGTGGTGTGCAATGGAGTCGGTTCTGACTCATAGCGACCAGGCTGTAAATCTTTATGGGAGCAGAGAGCCTCATCTTTCTCCCGTGGAACATCTGGTAGTTTCAAACTGCTGATCTTAAGGTTAGCAGCCTGCCTCGTAATCACTATGCTACCAGAGCTACCTTACTTGGGATTATGGTAAAGATTAAATGAGATATAAAACAGCTTGCATAATCCCTGGTGTATATGGTAACTGCTTGATACAAGTTATTTTTAATGTCATCATCATTGGTTATATATTACTAATAGTCATTGCACTGCATGCAAGATCTACCTGCTGTGAAAGTATGTATAAGCATGCAAACTGAAAAGGTGAGAGGAAGGAGCAAGAGAAAGAATGAGAAAATAAATTCTTGGTTTATACCCCACCATCATCCCTCATCTGCCACTCAACCCTTTATCGGTTTCCAATCTTTCTCATCTCAGTAAATGGAACCATCATTCACACAGTTGCTAAAGTCAGGTATTTTGTAATCATCTTAATTTCTCCCTTTTCCTTACCAGTCACCTATACTTCACTCCTTCCCCCCCACCCCCGTCACCATTTATATATTTCATAGGATTCACTTATTTTGATTAGGTTAATTCATTTTAAAGTTAATGTTTGTCAGCTGAGGGCTTGTCATCTTCTCATGGGTCCTCAAAGGAGTCTGTAATGAATAATTTGGTCAGTATCAGATGGTGACTGCAGTGGATGTTACAGTGTGTCCTGGATCTCCCTTTTAGGACTGAGGCTCTCATTCCTAAGGTCACACCCCATCCCAAGGGATGGTCCTCATCTAATAACTGATCACAGGGGAATAAGAAATGGAAGGGCAACTCAGAGGGGTCATCGCAGCTCCCGAGTTCTCCATGGGCTCAGCAGAGACCTATGCCACAATTACATTGACTGCATTGAGCTCACATCCTCCCTTTCTTACTTCCTTTATGACTTGCCTTACTTTTCCAATAGTACTGATTCTGAGAGCACTCCCCAATAAACATCTGGCACCCAATCCTCCTTCCAAGATAGAAAGAATATCTCCTTCTTAACACACTGACCCAACTGATTTGGTGCCACCCCTTTTCCCCCATTCCCCTATTTGTTGTCTTTAAAGGACTACTTTCTGTAAAGGGGGACAGGCAGAATCTGCTGCTCCAGACATCTCTTAAAAACTAGTAGTATCAAATGGCATAGGAGTCCCTGAATACTCAGTTGCTAACTGAGTGGTTGGTGGTTTATATCCACCAAGCGATGCCTTGGGAGGAAGTCCTGGCTACCTACTTTCAAAAAAATCAGCCACTGAAAACCCAATGGAGCACCGTTCTACTCTGACACACAGGGTTTGCCACCTATCGGAACTGACTCTATGGAAACTGGTTTGGTTTCTCTGGCTTAGGTGGGCAAAAGTGAAGTGGTGACCACACAATCTCTTGCTGACCCATCCCCAAGACATATTCTTTGTCCCAGTGTGTGATGTGATCTCAGTGCAGTGAAAATTTTAAGAACCACCTCCGTACTGGAGTCCTGGCATGGCGCTGTAGGATAAGCACTGGACCTTAAGGTTGGTGGTTCAAACCTACCAGGCTCCCTCAGAAACTGAACACAGGACACTATGTGTTGGAAACGACTCAATAGCACTAAACAACAACTGCCTTACTGATGAATTAGTAAGAAATTAACCTTAAATATATGTCTTGATGTAATTAGTTTAAAAACATGCTACAATCAATAGATTTTGTTCCATTCCCTTTAAATGCTCTGAGCACACCTAAAACCAGAGTGAGACAGCTACAGTATGGCTCTAGAATGTCTCTAAGCTGTGTGAACTCTTCAGTCCTCGCCTGTTTTCTCAGCCCTGTTTTTGCTTACATATCTCTATTTCAGCATCCTGGTGTGGCGCTGTGGGTTAATGCGCTGGGCTGCAATGTTGGTTTGAACTGCAAGGTCAGTGGTTCAAGCTCACCAGCCACTCCTTTAAAACCCTGTACAGGATCACTATGGGCCAGACCAACTAGACAGCCCATAACAACAATCTCTATCACTGCTTGGTTTGGGTACCTTGAATTGATCATTTGGTTCTAAAGTATTTATTTCAGCTCTAGCCTTACACTTCTGTTGTTGTTAAGTGCTGTCGAGTCTGTTCCAACTCATAGTGACCCAGTATAGGGTTTCCAAGGATCAACTAGTGAGCTTGAACTGTGACCTTGAGGTTCAAACTGACCTTACAGTCCAGCACATTAACTTGCAGCACCACGTTTGTTTTATTTTTGCCCTCTTTTCCCTTTTGTTTGCAGATTCCTCATCCTGAGCCCAAATCACAAGACCCAGAAAACTATCCTGGCCAGACCTCCACTAATCTAGTATTTTCTGAAAAAGGAAGTGGTCTGGATAGCACAGAAGTGTTTATAGATTGTGAGGCCTGACTTACTAACTGGGAATCAGTCACATTGCTTTTGTCCTTATTCCTCTCCTAGAAACTTAGGTAGTAGATCTTCTGAATAGCTTAGTGCTTCCTAGATATCGGGTATTTTATCACAATGGATAAAAACGTTCAATGAAGAAAGTAATTAATAAAAGTATATTTCATAAGAGGGCATCATTCCAAGTGATAATTCCCGTTGTCACAGGGAGATCTTGTTGGAATCCCTTTAGAACCTCTTCAAACACTCTGATGACCCAATCATCTCTGGCATCATGGCCTCCTGACATCTTCATGTTTGTGCCATCTCACACTGAACCACCACAGATACTTCATGTAGCCTGAACTCTTTAGTGTTCTAAGCAGACCAAGTTCCTCAGTCTTCTTGTGTGAATCATGGTAGGTTAGTTGTTGTTGTTGTTGTTGAGTGCCATCGAGTCGGTTCCGACCCATAGCGACCCTGTACAGGGTTTCCGAGGGTGTAAATCTTTACGGGAGTAGAAAGCCTCTTCTTTCTCCCGTGGAGCGGCTGGTAGTTTCGAACCGCTGACCTTAAGGTTCGCAGTCCAATTCGTAACCACTACGCTATTGATAGCACGTGACAGAGTAGAACTGCCCCAGGTAGTTTTCTAGGCTGTAATTTTTATCAGAGCAGATCATCAGGACTTTATCTTGTGGAACCATTGGGCACTCTAGCTGCCATGTGCCTAACCATCACACAACCAGGACTCCTTCAATCATGGTGAAAGTGCATCTACTCTATGTTACCTACACGGAAACTCTTAGTTTCTGATGTAACAGCTGTTTTTTTGCTTTCACTTAGTGCTTTCTCTCCTGCCCTTGGACTCAGTCAAGGTCTAGAGACATATTTGAGTGGCAGACTTTGCTCTATGCTCCCCTCCAGTGACTAAGGCTTTGTTTCTGGGTCAAGCTTGTCACGACTCCTTTTTTCCTTAGGGTAAGTTCTCTTCTGGTACACTCCTCAGTCCCTCATGCAATGAGTCTTCTGATAAGCTATCCTGCTGGCTCTCCAAATATGTCTGATAGAGCTGACTGCTGACTTTAGGACAAGACAGGGCCTTCCTACTTCCCAGCACCTCCACCCACAGCCCCCACTTTACATATGTTTACGGAGTGTGAGCTACATTCAAGCAATATAGAAAACACACAGTTGCTCCTTTACAGAGCAGCTGAAAATGCTGACTATATTCTCTTCTGAATATTTTACATTGAGCTTGTCCCTGTAGTCTGGTCTGAGTCAGAATCTCACATTATTAGTGATCATAGATGATTCTGTTGCCTTTAGAGACTGCCCGTGGTGTATCCCAGTTCTGTCAGCTACATGCTCTATGCCTACAGGCTTCCTGTCAGCTGGATCTTTCTTGAAAAATCAATGTTATTCTGTTCTGGTTGGCTCCTGAATTCTCTCAGTGCCCTTTGTTCATGGGAAGAGTTCCAGAGCTCCTTTGGTAATCATGACCTCTTCATTCCTGAAGTGCAAATCAAAGGTGGATACTCTTGGGTATTTCAGTTTAAACATTTCAGTTCCGATTCGATGTACAAATTGACTGAATAAAAACATGCAGATGTAAGATGACATTAAGCTTAGAACCAGAAAGAGAATGATCTTGTGTCAGGTTATTTATTAATTTCTCATCACTGAATCCTTTAAATATTTCATTCTGGGTTATCTGTTTGCCAGAAATAATTTTTCTAAATAAAACTATTGAAAAACTGATTTTTTTATACATTGTCTATTTTTACTTGTACACAAATCTGAAGTGTTGTTGATAGCTGTAGCAGGGTTGTGTGACCATGAATGGGATTGCAATTGGTGGAGAGTGGCTGAGAAGCAGCTTGCTTAGCTACCTCTGTTGGTTAATTGCTCCCTTTATCTTACTCTGTTTGAAGAACTCCTTTAGGTGGTTCTTGTTGTTGTTATGTGCTGTGGAGCTGGTTCTGACTCACAGCGACCCTGTACAGGGTTTCCGAGGCTATAAATCTTTACTGGAGCAGAAAGCCTCATCTTTCTCCGGCGGAACAGCTGGTAGTTTCGAACTGGTGACCCTGAGGTTCACAGCCTGATTTGTAACCACTACGCTACCAGAGCTCCTTTAGGTTAGTGTGCTTGAATTTTTATTTTGGCAATCTTTAAATGTAGCAAAAAGACTTCCAAGAGATCTGCCACTAAGGGACTGTTGTTAATCTGTGTTCTGGAGAAAGTTAGTAACTACTTTGTTTCCACAACATGACAAAATCATTAATATCCCCAAATGGTAAAAACATTCATTGAATATCCAGAAGCCAATTTGCAAGCCCTCACAAATGTGAACAATTCTGGGTGTTGAGTTGAAGTAACTTCAGGAAGGGTACTACGTTCAAAGACTTCAGTAGCGGCAGTAATGACCTGTCTTCACTGATAATTAAGCTGGTAATCCATCTACAAACAAAATTAGGCCTGGATTTAGAAAATGAGTTTCCTATAAATGTCTTCTAGAAGGAAAAGGTTTATCTGTCAAGTCTAAACAATCATGAGAAGGACAGCCATCATTACTGGGTAAAAGAATAGGTACATTCAATGGGAGGGACTACAAAGGCAAGAAGTGACTGACTTACAAGCTTTCAAGAGGGAACCTAGATTCAGAGGGCATGAAGGAAGGTAGAATCTCCAGTGAGTAGTAACCAATCTGTCTAGGCGGGGCTGATGAAATGAAATGCGGATGGGTCTCTTGTGATACAATAGTGAATAATTATTATCAGGACTGCTTGTGAGGGTTGGAAATGTAAAAGTAGGCATTTTGTAGCAAGGAGGGGAGTGATTAACTCTTCAGCCTAGGAGCGGAAGTCCCTGGAACCACCAAGGGTGAAGAAGCAGTGATGCTTGAGATGGAGGCAGAGATGATGACGTGGAGAGATGGAGCAGCTGGGGACTTTAGACACAGAGAGGGAGAGGGGCTATGTGCTGACGACTGGGGGTCAGACTTGTAGTGTATACCCTTTGGTTGGTTGATGATGCATGGAGGGGATTGTAACCATAGCAATGAAATGATATACGATAGGATGAATGTAGAACTAATGTTCTCCCATGTAAACTATCACATAATTCACAATAAAACATTTAAAAAATAATAATAATAGGTACATTCAAGCTCGGTGTGATGTGTAGCTGCTATTGTTGTTGTTTGGTGCTGTTAAGTCCATTCTGACCCATGGAGACCCTATACACAACAGAACAAAGCACTGCCCTGTCATGTGCCATCTTCACAACCATTGTTACACTTGAGTCCATGGCTACTTCTAGTCCCATCCATCTTGTTGGGCTCTTCCTCTTTTTCACTGACCCTCTACTTTATCAAGCATAATGTCCTTCTCCAGAAACTAGTTCCTCCTGACAGTATGTCTAATGTATGAGAGACAAAGCCATGCTGGCTTCTAAGGAACATTCTGGTTGTACCTCTTCCAACAAAGATTTGTTTATTATTCTGATAGTCTGTGCTACTGTTAATATTCTTCTTCAACACCATAACTCAAATGCATCAATTCTTTTACAGTCTTCTTTATTCATTATCCAACTCTCACATGCATACGAGGCTATTGAACATACCATGGCTTGGGCACAACTGATATCTTTGCTTTTGAAGTTCTAACAGTAAATGTGAAAAATGTTTATAAATCAAGAAGATAGTTCACAATCATAAAGGAGAAAGAAATGTTGTTTCCTGTAGTCAAACGTAGATTGCATATGTGGTGCTCTGTGTCAGATCATCATGATCTTGTTTGATGTATCAATGCAGTAAATGGGCAGTTCACATTCTCCAGTGGGAACAATAGGAAATTTAGCAGAGCAGTCTTCTTTGAAGTTTCTATTTGTTATAGTTTCCCTTGTAGCTAACCACCTGGGGAAGGCTAGAAATTTCCTTTCACTAAGCTAGGCAACCTGATGATAACAGATCAATTCTGAGAGCCAGCAGTGATTTGATGATGGGCTAAGCACTTGGCCACACACATTCTATGAGTCAGCCTTGCTGCATGATTTGTCATACTTCTGTGTAGCCCAAGGTCTGGATTAAGTATAGCAGTTTCTACAATCAAAGTTAACTTTTTAGGATATGAAACCGTCTGAAAATTAATCAGCTCATGATTTGATTTAGGCTCTGGCTGCTTCTAGAAAAGAACACACAACTGGAAGTTTCCAACTTTGACATCTCAGGGGGAAAAAAATGACCCAATCAGAAAGGGTGTAAGGAAATCTGAGTCCATTTTTTTTCTAATAACTTGTCTTCCCAAGGAATCTTGTTGGTACCATGCTTAATTGAAAGTCCAATAGTTTGGATTCACCAATTACTCAGCAGGAGAAAGACCTGGAGATCTTCTTGTGTAAAGATTTCAGCCTAAGGAATCCTGTGAGCAGTTCTACTCTGTCACGTGAGGTCATTATGAGTTTGAATCGACTAGACAGCACCCAACAATGAAAACATACCTCCTCAGACTAGCCTCCATAGACAGGCATTTCACCAACATAGTTGTCACCACCCTACAGTTACTTCCTTCCATGACTTTTTGCTTTTTTCATCTTGCTAATTCCCAGCCATATGTGATCCTTTTGTTGTGTTATTTCTATGCCCATTCTTGAAATGTCAAATGTTATAGGAGAAAAGATTTTAACCATACTGATTAATTTTTCTTCAGTTGTTGCTCAGTTATATTTCTTCATGGTACCAACAGTGTTTTTATTTTTTCTTTGTACCACCTGTGATAAAGATGCTTGCAAACGTCTTCCCTTCTCCAGGAGCCCCTACACAGGTATACACACACATACACATATACAATACATGTTCACACATGCACACACTATCAGTAGACACTCATTTACTATATGGAACAGCACTGTAATAATGTATTGGTCTGTATTTATGCTCAACTCCCCATTTAAAATTCTGTCTATGTATTTATTTTCTCAGTCTTCTTCTGCCAGTGCCTCTGAAAACTAGCCCTTTACCTTCCTAGGCTAGCAGTGCCTACCATCTCATTTTTTCTGTACTCACTACTGCTTGCTATTCCTCCTGTCTTTTCACTTTGGCATTTATTCATTCACCAAACAGAACACACATCTGTGCTAAGGTACTGAGGTCACAAAGAGGAATAAATGGTGACCTTGGCCTTCAAGGAGATATATAAACAAACATTCTAATTTAATGAACTCAGAGCTGTAAAGAACACAATGGGTGCCAAGAGAAAGTTCATGTGTCTCATGGGTTATTCTGAGAAAACTTAGAGAAAAGCAGTAGCTTGATTTTGCACTGAACATATGATATATAAGATATATATATATATCTTTTTTCCCTCTAAAGGTAGCTTGGCACGTGATTTTTGGTTGTTGTTCTTCTATTGGCTGCTTTTCCTTCCTGTGCTCTCCAGTGACCTAACAAAAGCTTTCCTACGTTGCTACTCTTTCTGATTTCCTGTTTCTTCTCTGTTGTTGCTAGTTGCCACTGGGTCAATTCCAACTCTTGGTGATCTCATAGGGCATTGCAAGCTGTGTCCTTATAGAAACAACCTTTTGGTAAATAGTCAAGCACTTAGCCATTTGCAGTACCCAGGGACTGTCTACCATCCATTATTCTAAACATTTTCATGGGTTTGAATGAAATAGAAAGATCTCATTATAATATAAATGCTGTCAAGTAGATTCTGAGTCATAGCAATCCAGTATGGGATTTCCTAGGAGCAACTGGTTGGTTTGAACCACCAACCTTGCAGTTAGTACTCCAGTGCTTATCCTATAGCATCACACCAGGACACAGTGCCACACATATAAACATATATATATATATATACACCTGCAAATGTATATGCATACACACATATATATGGACAAATATATATACAGGGTCACTAAAGTGTCATCAAGTTGGTTTTGACTCATAGAAAGCCTATACAGGGTTTCTAAGGAACAACTGGTGAATTTGAACCACTGACCTTACAGTTCAAACCAACCTTGTGGTCGAGTGTCATTCCAGGACTCTTTATATAGTTACTCCTATATCCCATCTCAGTTTGACACTGTAGGATCAGCACTGGACTGTGAACCACAAGACTGGCAGTTCAACTCACCAGCTGCTTCTCAGAAACGTTATACTAGGTTGTTATGAATCAGAATCAACTCGATAGCACCTAAAACATGAGTCAGAACCAGCTCATATATATATTTATTTATATTGATGTTAAGTGAGCTTGAACCACCAACCTTACAGTTCAAACAGGCTTTGCAGTTCAGTGCATTAACCCACAGCACCACTCCAGAAGTCATATATGTAGATAGATAGATAGATAGATAGATAGATAGATAGATAGATAGATAGATAGATAGAGCAACTCTGTATATATATGTTGTTGTTGGAGCAGCTGTTGAGTTTGAACTGCCGACCTTGTGGTTCAAACCAACCTTGTGGTTCGGTGCTATATCCCACAGCGCCACACCAGGACTCCCTAAAAGTATATATGTGTATATGTATATACACATATGGCTATCTGGAGTCCTGGTGTGGCGCTGTGGGATATAGCACTGGAATACTAACTGAATGGTAGGATAAGGTGGTATTTTGTTGGGAGTACATAAATTATCCTTAAGTCAGAGCTGACTTGATGGTAACTAACAATAACATATATAATGCATACACACACACACACTGAAATTAATTTCTTAAACAAACCTTTTAGATTACTTGTACTTATATATGATCCTGTTGAGTCAACTTTGATTCATATTGACCTCAGATGACAGACAGAATAGAACTGCACCAAAGGATTTTCTTGGCTGTAATCTTTATGGAAGCAAATTGCCTGATCTTTTCTCCCACAGAGTTGCTAATGAGTTGGAAATACCAACGTTTTGGTTAGCAGCCAAGTTCCTAACATTTATACCACTATGGCTCTTTTTTTATTTGTATGTGTGTGGTTTTGTGCATGTTTTTGGAAGTATTTGGTGATGATAATAGGAACAAAACACTCCTGAAACCAAACTAGTATTATGGTACTTTTCCTGGCCTGCTTTGCATAAAGACTTCAATCAAACCTGGTCTTTTCAGGTGTTTGTTTTTTGTTTTGTTTTTTTTATCAAAGGTAACTTTTATAGATGTCAAGCTATGCAAGGTTGACATTATCCAGTGTCAATTCTTTGGGAATGATCAAATTGAGATCATTTCTATCTCAATTTCCAGGACTGGCCTAGAATTGGATCTCCTGCTAGTAGTCAGGGAGTCAGGTAACATTTGCCGAGGAACTTGTCCAGGTGAGTATAATGAACCATGGAAATAATCTTTCATATCTCTCTTCACTACAATAAGACACTATCCTTTGTTAATTATTCATTTAAAGACTTTTAAATTAGTCCTCATACCTGATATTTTGAATTCCTTAATTAATCATCTTTTTTAGAACAAACATGTATAAGGTTGCTGTGCTGTCTATGCAGATAGACTCTGACTCTATAGGTTTGTTTGATTTAAACTTAAATTTAAAGTTCAGGTTAAATTTGTGAACCACAATCACCACTCGCTCAATTTTGATGTCAAGGAAGAAATATTTGGAGTCCTGGTGTGGTACTGTGGGTTAATGCTCCAGAATGAAAAGCCATTTGAACTGCAAGTTCACCAGCTGTTCCTATACAGGGTCGCTATGGGTCAGAACCAACTCGAATGCACTTAACAACAAAAGGAAGTATTTGGAAATGGATAAGGCACTATTTAGAAAAAAATATTTATTAGGGACACCTGGTTATATTAGCTCATTCTAAAGCTTATACCCACATGCTTTCTTCTTTTCTATTGATGTGTCTAATTTATTGACTTTTGAATTCAGCATATTTCTTGTTTCTTTCTTCCAGTCTGTGTCAGTAATAAAATCAGTAGGTTATGAAGTGGATACCATATTTATAAGTTATCCTTGTGTTAGTAGATCAGAAAGTGAACAACTGAATTGGATGATAATGCTTCATCTTTTCATTTATTACTGGAGTCCTGATGTGGTGCTGTGGGCTAAATGTGTCAGACTGCAAAGTCGTTGGAATTGCAAGGTCAGTGGTTCAAGCTCACCAGCTAATCCTTGGAAACCCTATACAGGGTTGCTATGGGTCGGAACTGATTTGACGGCATTTAACAACAACGACAACAACAACTTATCTCAAAACACTGAAGTAATTATTAAAACTGCATTATTAGGATGTCAAACATTATTAAAGGTTTATTTTTTTTGAGTGAATGGTGTCCATAGAAATTCTAGAGCTATGATACAACAATTTCTGGAAAGGAGTTTAGTGTTTTTATATGTTGTTGTTGTTAGGTGTCATCTAGTTGGTACTGACTCAGCAACCTTTTGCTAACAAAAGGAAACACTGCCTGGTCTTGTGCCAACCTCACAATCTTGCTATATTTGAGCCCATTGATGCTGCCACTGTGCCAATCCATTTCATTGGGGGTCTTCCTCTTTTTCTCTGACCCTTCATTTTAGCAAACATGATATTGTTTGACAGGGACTGGTTCCTCCTGACAGTATGTCCGATGTATGAGATACGAACTCTGGTCATCCTGGCTTCCAAGGAACACTCTGGCTGTACTTCTTCCAACACAGACTGATTTGTTCTTTTGGCAGTCCAGGGTACTTTTAATATTCTCCTCCAACATCATAACTCAAATGCATTAATTCTATGGTCTTCTTACTCACTGCTCAACTTTCACATGCATATGAAGTTACTGAAAATACTATAACTTGGGTCAGGCACACCTTAGTCCTCAAACTGAGCTCTTTGCTTTGGACATTTTAAAGATGTGCAGCAGGTTTGTTTTTATAGAGAGTTTTGTTGTTGTTGTTGTTTCTAAATAGAGTTTCATTTTAAATATTCAGGCCCTATGTTGGGAGCCATCAAATTATTCTAAAAATATTTTAATATAGGAAAAAACAGTTGGTTATCCTTGTCATTTTCATAGTTTATTTTTCATCAAGGAAATGAAATACAGTAAGCAATTTTCTCTCAGAAACTTAGAATAACATTTTATATCCAAATGCTTCAATTTCTCCTGTAAGTAAGAATTGTTCCACTGAATAATTTAGAAGGTGAGAGATAAACTTCTCAGTAGCAAATACCCAAGAAAACAAATTCCACCCTTAGCAAAATCATTGACTAAGTTACACTTGGATTCAGTTTTCCTCAAGTTCACTCTAATATTTCTCTCTTTTTAAATCCCTTCCACTTCCTGATACTTAGAAGTCTCTGTGGAATGCCAGCTACTAAACAAAAGTTGGGAAATTTAAGTCCACCCAGAATGCCTTGGAAGAAAGACCTGGTGATCTTCTAGCAAAAACACAGTCATTAGAAACCCTCTGGGTGCAGTTCTACACTGACAAACTTGGGGACACTAGGAGTTGAAGTCAATAGCAACTAGATCAGTAGTTTGGTTTTGTTGCTACCATCCAGGTTTTGAACCATGTTTACTCCCAACCCCACCATAAAAACTAAGTAGTACCATGCCCCACTCTCTCTGGGTCCTGTTCTCTGCTAATCAAACCAACAATGTTTAATCAATGACATTGTTGTGGTTGTTACATGCCATCGAGTTTGTTCTCATCCATAGCAACCCTGTATGAAGCTCAATTTCCAATGAGCGGTTGGTGAGCTTGAACCGCTGGCCTTGCAGTTCAAACCGACTTTGCAGTCAGGCATATTAACCCATAGTGCCACAAGCTTGGTATTTTATCATTCTTCCCAACTGCCTCCACCCATCATTGGTATGGGTTCATACTAGATTTGGACCCAGGTGACTTGAAACTCCTATGTCTGAATATCCCAGATCTGTTTCTCATCAGTAACCTCATTGAGTTGTTGGTAGGATTAAATAGAACTAATGTGGAAAAGATTACATAAGCACTATTTAATATGCATCTCATGGAGGGCCTTGCATGACTGATGCCTTACTGAGAATTTCAGATTCTTTAGAAAAACAAAGAGGAAAATATACTGGGATAGCTACAAAATGCCTGTCTTTCTATGCAGAAGCAAACCATTAAAAGACAATCAACTAATCTGACATATCAAAATACTTCATTTTTCATCTGAATAATTGTTCATTAAACTAAGCGTCTGAAAAACAAAGAAATCACATTAGATTTTATTATTTAATGCAACTTTTTAAAAAAGTAAATCTGCAACATATTCCATTCTCTTAAAAGCCCAACTGCATTTAACTAGCTTTTCGCTGCCTAGGTCCACCACTTACAATCTGGGATTAGGAGTCCTGGTGTGGCACTGTAGAATAAGCACTGGACCGAAAGGTTGATTTGAACCACAGTGTTGGTGGTTCTGACTGACCAGCCACTCCTCAGAATACCTCCACAGAGTGGCTAGGAGTTGGACTCATCTCAAGGCCACTTAACAACAACAAGGTTACTTACTTAGCCTCTCTGAGCCTTAGTTTGTTCTTCTGTAAAGTGTAAACATTACTTCTCCCTGGTAGAGCTCTTTATGAGGACAAATTTAAGTGATGGAGACATATGGCACACAGTCAGTGGTTGTTGTGTCTGTTTTATTTGGCAGGTAAAATCACTGAAATGAGAATCTATTGTATCTTTAGGTACACAACCAAAAAGTTCAATGAAGCGGGTAGGGTAATGCCACTCTTTTGCTTGAAGACAATGGGA
Organism: Chrysochloris asiatica; assembly: GCF_000296735.1. Lineage (NCBI taxonomy): Eukaryota > Metazoa > Chordata > Mammalia > Afrosoricida > Chrysochloridae > Chrysochloris > Chrysochloris asiatica. The sequence continues at coordinate 2,238,642 of NW_006408690.1, forward strand.
GTTTTGCAGCACATTGATGTATACTTAGGCATCAAACAAGAAACAGTTATCCTTCATGCTCTCTCCTCTTGCCCAGCCAGCCAACCAGTCTGAACTCTGTGCTCAGCACCAGGAATAGGGAGAACCACCCACAGCAATAGGCTAGAAGTATTTGCTCTGATTTACTCTCTTCCTGAATGATGAATATGTTCTTAAAGATCATAGATCCAATGTTTGTGTGTGAAAACTGCATGTACAAAGGGGGTCAGGGGAGGGATCAATGGAGAGAAATAATAGTAGACCCCAAAACACTTTTTCATTTACTTCTAAAGGTATATTTTGTTCTTTTTTTGTTTTTTATCATTCACTTTGCTGATTTTCCTGGTTTTCAAAGCTCTCTCTGAAAGAATCTACTGCCCCCATTACACTAATTGGCAATGTAAATATTTTAACAAACTCTGTGGGATTACTTTACCTCAGCTTTAGTTAAATGTGTAATTCAACACCACCAAGACAAATTGCATCACCTCAATACTTGATGCTTCTCAGCCTTGAATTAATTACATGGCAAAGAGTTTTGCAAAGTTTTGAAATTAGACATTAATTTATAATTATTAATTTATAATGCAGAACATGAGGCTGTAAATCTTTATGGGAGCAGAAAGTTTCATCTGTCTCCTGCGGAACAGCTGGTAGTTTCAAACTGCTGACCTTGAGGTTAGCAGCCCGACTTGTAGCCACTTTGCTACCAGACATTGCAAAGTCTAATTATATTGCTAGTAAGAACTTCACCCTGAATCATGTTTGCCTAAAAACTCTATTTCATGGTCATTCAATGGCATTTATACAATCTCTCCACACCCTTCTGACTATGTTAAAGGAGGCTTGTTTTGGAATGGAACGTGCAAAACTGACTTTGTGGATTTTTTCCGCCTCCTTCTCTTCTCTTCCTCATCCTTTCACCACCACCCAGAAAGGAGTATTCAATGGTATTTTCAGGGTTGGTGTCACTCAATGCAGTAACTCATGATGTCAGCCCACCCCAGGGACCTCCTCCTGTACCAGACCCTACAGATTTCTCACCAATATTATCATCAATACAATTGTAATTGCTTAAATGTAATGTTTCTTAGATTACATGAATACTAACAAAAAAAAATTTTTTTAAAAAATCTATCTACATTGAATGACAGCATTATTAGTTACATTATTAGTAACTGAGCAGAAACCTTTTTTTTTCTCCTTCGTTTCCTTTAATCACTACTTCATTCTCAAATAAGTTTTTGATGTAGGTTCACAAATACTAATTACCACAATACTGACAATCTGACAAAATCCGTGACTATTAAACATACTGGCAACAACAAAAACTGCATCAGGAACTTGTACACCAGAACAGATGAGCTGAGACCACAGCACATGATTCAAAGTGCCATTGTAATTGAGCAAAACAATGACAGCTCTGACCTAGAGGTCTCAAAAAGTAAATTAGCATAGAGCCTTGAAGATTGTATTGTTGTATGTAAACTGGGTTTATGAAAAACTGCTTTTGATGTTCTAACTAACAATAAAGATTTTGTTTAATGTTCTATTGTGAATTATGTGATAGTTTACACGGGAGAACATTAGTTTTACATTCATTCTATTGAATATCGTTTCATTGACATGGTTACAATCCCTGACATGCATCATCAGCCAACCAAAGGGATACACTACAAGCCTGCCCCCTGGTTGTCAGCACACAGCCCCTTTCCCTCTTTGGATCTAAAGTCCCCAGCTGCTTCATCTTTCCACGTCATCGTCTCTGCCTCCATCTCAAGCATCACTGCTTCTCTGGGTAGGGTCCTGCTCTCCACTCTTCTCCCTTGATGGTCCCAGGGACCTCCGCACCTAGACTGAAGAGTTAATCACTCCCTTCCTTGCTACAAAACATCTACCTCACAATCAGTCCAACCCTCACAATCAGGCCTGATAACAATTATTCACTATTGTATCACAAGAGCCCTGTCTGCATTTCCTTTCAACAGCCCTGCCTAGACAGATTGGATACTACTCAGTGGAGATTCTGCCTTCCTCCATGCCCTCTGGATCTAGGATCCCTCTTGAAAGCTTGTAAGCCAATCATTTCTTGCCTTTGTAGCCCCCCCCCCCCATTTTGGGTAGCCAATTTCCAAGTTGCCCATCCATGTCTACTCTGTGTGTGGAGGGGGTGGGAATGTTCCTTGCTGTAAAGATTTGTTCCCTCTTTTGAGCTACTGCATCCATAGGTGTAGGTCAAGTTCATCAAATTGTATCAGATTACTCTTTTTTCCCCTCTTCTTTCTTCTTCTAGTTGAGCTCTGATCATCCAGTCATTGAAGCTAGGCCAAGTGGGTATTATCTGCACATATGGGTGTTCTTGTTCATATGCCCTCTCTTCTTTTCAGCTGGATGCTTCACTCTCCACTCTAGTCCTCTGTGACTATGTCACTGACTCTGGGCCCAAGAGTCCCCCCCAGGTCTTGCCACACTGTTGGCCAACCAGGTCTCCACCCAGGTTCACAGGAGTCTATTGAATGTTGTAGGGCTTAGCTCACCGTTTCATTGCTGTTTTTCCCTCAGTGACGAGCGTGGTCACCAATCAGAACGTGTATTCCCATTGAGTCTTAGTCTTGGAAAGGGGTTTGCACTGAGGGGAATATAAGGATAGTTTTATAAAATAATAAATTCCTGCTGAAGCACTGCATAAAATTTCAGAGTCATTTTGATGTCACTCCTTCTGATAGTGTCAGCTGGTGTGGTCCACATCCCCCTTGTGATGCCACTAGTAGTATTTATGAAAATTTTTAGAATAAAAGAAATAATTTAGCAATTATAAACTAACCAATAATGGGAAAAAGTGCAATGGTTCCACGAGAATGTTTTGTTTACATTTGTTCTATGTTCCACTTCTAATTGCCCACACGTAGGGTAGTAAGTTATTCATTGGGCTCCTAACTGTAAAACCAGCACTTCAAAGCCACCAGCTGCTCTGTGAGATAAAGAATATGCTTTCTACTTCCTTAAAGATTTACAGTCTCAGAAACTCTATACAGGATTCCTGGCATGGTGCTACAGGATCAGCACTGGACTGTGAACCACAAAGTCAGCAGTTCAAACCGTAGGGTTGCTATGAGTGGGAAATGACTCAACAGCACTTAACATTAACAGCGAGTCGGAACCCACTGTATGGCATACAGTAGTAGCTTCTGGGCCTCAGGTTGCTTTCTTAGTTTTGACAAGATTCCTCATAGGAAACATGAGGCAGTGTGCTCAGCTCCTCCCATCCCTGGATGCCACTCTAAGGAATGCTACCCCCGGCCTGTGAGAACTGGGGTCTGAGACTCCCTCTTCAGTGACAGAATCAGACCCCTGGGTGGGTTAGTACCAAAAACGATCCAGGTAATTGCTGGTATGAGGCTTTTAATTATGGTAGATTTACTCATGTACCCCAGGAAGATAAGGTTCATTGATACAATTCAGGATCCTTATTCAAAGAAATCATATGCTTCTCATAAAGCAGTAGGTTTTCAGAAGTCATAGACACAGAATCTTTAATGTTGTTGCTGTCGTGAGAAATAATTTTTGTTGGTGTGGTCCGTCTTCAGGACTAAGGGATGTCTTGGTGGTAGCAGGCTAGCGTAACAAAAGCTCAGTGGAGGAGAAGAACTAGTTTGACCTGCTGTTGTTGTTATTGTTATGTGCCGTGGAGTCGGTTCTGACTCATAGTGACCCTGCACAGGGCTTCCAAGGCTGTAAATCTTTATGGGAGCAGAAAGCCTCAATCTTTCTCCCATGGAACAGCTGGTAGTTTTGAACGGCTGACCTTGTCACTATGTGACCAGGAACTTTTAAATAACAAGGAACTAGGAGAAGTTCATGGGGAAAGGGGGAAACTAACTGTAAATGAGAATGCTCCCATTAAGGACTAGTAGGTGACCTTGGGAGGAGATTGTGACCTTGTAATACCCAGTAGAAGAAGAACTGGAGGAGGGGCTTTTTCTTTCTTTCTTTTTTTTTCCAATAAAAATCAAATAGCTTTTAATTAAGACACACAGACTCATATTTCATAATTGGTAGTTGCTTTCTATATTCCATAGTTCACATGTAATGGCTTCAAGGACAACATTTGCATTTTGTTTTCTGGCTTTGGTATATTTTTGGAATTTGTGTCAGCAGAGTTTCCCCAAGTGCATAGTCCCCAAGACCCTGGCTCTCCAACACCGGTAATGGTGTGCTACATTTGACAATACACATGCCTATCTGCTGGGGTTCAGCCCTAGGCCTGTCACCCAAACAGGTTCCAGGTTATGTGCCAATTCCGAATAACTACAGGGACTGTGTAGAGTCGTGGTTGAGAGACAAGTCTGGCTTTCATTACATCAAGCCTTATGGCTTGATCAATTCGCCATACCTACTACAGGGGCCATGGTGACACCCATTAGAAATGTCCAGAATGGGGAAACTGGGGAAAGGGCTGCAGGCCAGTTATGGGATCAGAAAAGGACAAGGAGGGATGCCCATCCTTACCATCCACGGTGGTCCTCAGCAAGCCAGACAAAGAACTTGTGGGTAACGTCTCTAGGTCTTGGATGGGACAATTTAAGCCCCAACTAATGGGAGCCCAGAATGGTAAAGCTCACATCTGAAGGCAAAGATCACACCTGCATTAGCTCCTCACCCTCGGGAGTCAGTTTTATCTGGGCCAGGAGAGCTGGCTGGTTGTCCTCTGAGGCTTAAATGCAACTCAGAGAACTAGACATTTGTATGTGACACTTACACCAAAACAACTTTCATGCTGGATAAAACTTCCACAGCTTTCCAGTCCACTCTGAAAATGTTTATCTTCTATGGGCTACTTAGAAACCAATATTGGGTAAAAGGACAGCTAGCTTCCTTTAATTGAGTTCCAGAATGAAGAGACAGTCTCAAAAAGCACTCTTACAACAGAAAATACAAAGCCATGGGTAAAAGAATGTTTCTGGAAAATGTCTAAGGCACCAGACATAAGCCCAACTTTGTGTTTTGCTTCCCCTTGAGGCCAGGACATGACCTTAGGGTGGGAGGTTACTTGGTCAATCTGACTTTGGGGATGTCGTAATGCTCCATGAGTGTGTCCAGGTGTCTGTTGAAGTTATCCACCCTCTGCTTGCTTGTGGGTTTTAGACACTTTCTTAACGATCCTTTTCATTTGCCATTTCTCCTGCATCCTCTCTAAAACCACCTGGGCCTGGGTCCTCTTGTCCAGGCCGCGCCGCTTCTCCTCCTCGTTCTTTTTGTTCATTCCCATCACATCCAGAAGTTTCACCTTGTCTTTGTCCTTCTTTTTCTTTTTCCACTTGGTCACGCCAAGCTCTGCAATGCCTTTCAGTTTCAGGGGACCCTTCTGAACCTGCTTCGTAGGCTGCCATGGCACCTGCCAGCAATTTGTAGGTAAACTCAGTGGGGGCTTTTTCGAGACAGGGGAATAAAACTGTTTACAAGCCAGCCATGTGGCATGTCTGCCTGTGTCTACTGTGTTGGGCACTCAATTTTGCAAAATCAAATAAAACCTCTCTCATGTTAAAATGAGTACAGATTGGATTACTTGAGTGTTTGTTGTTATAGACAACATTTCTCACACTGTTAAGTGCCATTGAGTCAGTTCTGATCCATAGCGACCCATAGGATTTCTGAAGAGTGGCTGGTGAGCTTGAACCACTGACCTTGCAGATCAAACTGACCCTGAAGTTGAGTGCTTATCCTACAGGACCAAACCAGAGCTCCATACTGGGTAATAAAATCAAGTAACATTCTATTTTGAAGTGGCATTGCAGGGGAACTTTCTTTATTAGACTTGATTTGGGTTGCCTCTGATGGAAGAAAACACATACATTTTAGTATTAAGATTTTCATGAGAGGCTTCCAACCCATACCCATGGAACCTTTGTATGTGGCAGTGGCCAGATTCACAGAGGAAGAGGAAGAGTCAGAACAGAAACTCAGGAGAAGAATCCCAAGTAGGCAGGTCAACTTCCTGAATCAGCAGGAAGTAGCCAGGCAGAATGACGTCCTCTTTCCCTTAAAGAATTCAGGATCCTACTCTCTAAGCGGGGGTAGAATAGGAACATAACAGGCCAGTCTAACCTTACCCCAACACCTGGCATTTGAATCAACAATTCCAGGAAACTGAGCCCAGCACACCTACTGAGAAATAGAGCAGTGCTGGACCACCAAAAAGGTGCAAATGAAGAATATGTGCAACCTAGATCCTGTCACTACTCAGGAAAGGTAAACTTGAGGTAGATGAGCCAAAAACCCTAGCAAGAAGGAGAAAAATCAGAAAGCCAATGCCCTCTCTCACCCACAAGAGAGACGCTCACTTCTCCTATTCTGAGAAGTGTACTATTCACGGCTTAATATATCTGGCTTTACTACTTGCTGCTTTGTGTGCGTGTGTGTTATTTGTGCCAACCTCAAGTGGGTCTTGCTAGACCTGCATAAATCAAGTTATCAGGTAGTGGTTACAAATCGGGCTGCTAACCTCAGGGTCAGCAGTTCAAAACTACCAGCTTTTCCACAGGAGAAAGATGAGGCTTTCTGCTCCCATAAAGATTTACAGCCTCAGAAACCCTATGTAGGGTCACTATGAGTTGGAACTGACTCCAGGGCACATAACAACAACAACATCTTGGAGACTGTCCCAGATAGGACTTCAGGTTGGTGCTCTGGATGGTTAACTATTCTTTTGTTTTATATCCATTTCACCTTCCCCTAAACTATTTCCTTCCTTTTTGTATGTTGAAAGTGGTGAATGACAGATTGTAAGAGATTTACATGGGAGAATTTGTTCCCTCCTGGTCCAAAGAAAACGGTAGGATTGCATGAGTCTGAAGGGGGACTTTGCTCCCCTCCAGTATGAAGGATTACATGACAATTTCCTCCCTCTTGTGGGTTAATGCATCACATTGCAGTCATTTAAACTGAAAGGTCAGTGGTTGAAGCTAACCAGCTGTTCCTTGGAAACCCTACACAGGGTCACTATGGGTCGGAATCGACTCAACGGCACTTAACAACAACAACAACAACAACAACAATTGGAGATGTGGTGCAGAGTTCTGGCTGCAACCATGTAGGGGCCACATAGAAACTCCTATTTAGATAAGGATTTTACAGAATGAGCCACAGGCAGAAAACAAGGAAGTTTAGGTGTGTCTAGGGGCTGGTATGAATTGGTCACTCCCAGCATGTGCCCCTCTCCTTTCTGAGGGACAGTGAATACTGAGTCACATAAGAGACGGCAAATCAACTTTAGGGGTGAACCCAGAGGAAGTCCCCTCGCCTAAGCAGCACATTGAGACTCACAACACATAATCCCCAGCACAATGAGTGATTCTTTCAGATGAATCTGTCTTTTCTCTGGCAAGAGAAAAAAGACATCATTTTGCCTGATGCTGCTGTCAGTGACTAAATTTTGTACTCTTTGTGAGATCTTTCTTTAGATACTATCTCTCAGAAGCTAACTTCTGAGATAGATTTCTGCAAGACAAACGATTTGTTTATTTCAAATA
>NW_006408690.1:2248379-2264239 GCF_000296735.1 Chrysochloris asiatica
ACAACAATTAAGTGTTCTGGAATACTCATATTTCGCAATGTTATCCATAGCTTGTCATGATCCACACAATCGAAAGCCTTTGCATAGTCAATAAAGCAGAGGTAAACATCTTTCTGATATTCTCTGCTTTCAGCCAAGATCCATCAGACATCAGCAATGATATCCCTCGTTGTACAGCCATTTCTGTATTACCTTTAGTAAAACTTTACTCGCATGGGATATCAAAGATATTATTTGACAATTTCTGCATTCCATTGGGTCACCTCTCATTGGAATGGGCACAGATATGGATCTCTTCCAATCAGTTGGCCAGATAGTTGTCTTCCAAATTTCCTGGTATAGATGAGTGAGTGCCTCCTGTGCCGCCTCACTTTCTTGAAGGACTTCTATTTTAATTCCATCAATTCCTGGTGTCTTGTTCTTTGCCAATTCCTTCAATGTACCTTGGACTTCCTCCTTCAGTATCATTGGCTCTTGATCATATGCTACCTCTTGAAATGGTTGGGCATCAACCATTTCCTTTTGGTACAATGACTCTGTATTCCTTCCATCTTCTTTTGATGCTTTCTGCATCATTCAATAATTTACCCAGAGAATCCATCAATAATGAAAGTCTAGGGTGAATTTTTTCTTCAGTTCCCCCAGCTTGAGAAATGCTGAGCATGTTCTTCCTTTTTGGTTTTCTGTCTCCAGATCTTTGCACACTTTATTGTAATATTTGACTTGATCTTATAAAGCTGATCTTTGAAATTTTCTGCTCAGCTGTTGTAACTCCTCATTTCTTCCATTTGCTATAGCATCTCTACACTGGAGAGCAAGTTTTAGTCTCTTCTGACATCCATTTTGATCTTTTCCTTCTTTTTGGTCTTCTTAATAACTTTTTGGTTTCTTTCTGTATGATGTTCTTTATGTCATTCCACAACTCTTATAGTTTTCGGTCTTTAGTGTTTAATGTATCAAATCTGTTCTCCAGATGATCTCTAAATTCAGGTGTGATATATTCAAGGTCATATTTTGGCTCTCGTGGACTCTTTTCATTTTCTTCAGCTTCAGTATGAATTTGCATATGAGCAATGGATGGTCTGTTCCACATTCTGCCCCTGGCCTTGTTTTGACTGATGTTATGGAGCTTTTCCAGTGTCTCTTTCCACAGATGTAGTCAATTTGATTTCTAAGTATTCCATCTGGGGAGGTCCATGTGTATAGTCATCTCTTATGCTGTCTAAAGAAGGTATTTGTAATGAACAAATAATTGACTTTGCAGAATTCTTATTATGGAAACATTTAAAACTGTTTCCTAGCACAGAAATGTATGTGTCTGATGTGGAAAGCAAGGAAATAGACAGTAACAAAAGTTGGTCTCATTGTGGAATATGTCTTTACTCCAGAAAGGCAAATCTGGTCTTTTAAGGATGCTTCACAGAGGCCCAGTTCCAGTTCTTTTGTCCCTGGTCTAAGTTCACTGTGAGCTTTTCTGATCCTACATCCAGGAGTCGTCATCAGAGGTGTCGCTGCCCCAGTGCACGACACAACGAAACACTGTCCATTCCAGAGTCCCTTGTCACAGTTCACCGTGAGCTCTTCTGATCCTACATCCAGGAGTTGTCATCAAAGGTGTCGCTGCTGTCAGTGTCTGCCTCCTTATCTTCAAACCCTGCTGCATGGCCTCTTCTCAGGGCAGAGAGCAAGGTGGACCTTTGGCTCCTGAGAAAGCCATTTCTTTTCACTATCTCCATCTTTGCATGGAACTCTCTGATCTCATCCTCTATGATGGGAAGAAAGTCCTTATCATTTTCTGGAGTTTGCTGGCATCCCATTGCTTTCAACAGCCAGTTTTCTGCTTGCAGACAACACAGGAAGGCCTTTCCTTTCCTTCACTGGTCCACATCTTTTCTTAACTCTGGTATCAGACACATCTTCATTTCTGTCATTCTTCAGAGCCCTTAGGGACTTCCTCTTCCTGGTGGTAGTTGTATGGATCAGATTGGTCACCTGAGAGGAGCTGGACAGATACTCCCTGGAACTTCAACATTTGGATGTGGTCAGTATCCCCAGGGTTGTTGTTGAGTAAGTCTTGTCTCTAGAGGAGCAGCGTCCGTTTTTTCCGTTCATTCTGCTAACTTTCAGGGCACAGGACTTGGCTGGTGGCATTGACTTAGGAACAAGCTCAGCTGATGATTGACGTGGAGGGCCTGCTGAGACACTGGTGAAGAGAGGCCAGTGGCAGGGGGTGGCACTGGCTTAGCCACGAGCTCAGCTGGCGATTGCTGTGGGAGTGTGTGCTGAGACACTGGTGAAGAGAATTGAGGGGCAGGACCTGCTTTGAGAACTCCACTGGTGACTGGCAGATTGGAGGTGTGGTTGGTAACAAGTGGTTTGCTCCAAGCTCCAGAAGGAGTGGCAAGAGGTCTGGGTGGCAGATTCTGTGTGCCTTCTTGTGGATTCAAAGGAGGGAAATCTTTCTCATCCAACTGCCACTGTGCTCTCTCAGTTTCTTTCTTTATTTCCTTGTTTTCAGTTGTTGGTTTCTCTTGACAGAAGGAGGTTTTTCTGGACTGGAGTGGACCACTCTGATTCTGATGACTCCAGGGAAGAGCAAGCCAATCAGATGGGCACCCCTCGTACACACCAGTTCCTAGGTGAATGGACAGGAACCAGGGGAGACACCAGGAATCTTCCGTCAGTGGCATGGGTTAAAAAAGTCAATGGGATGGTTTAGAAGAAAAAGACGTCTTCTAAATCCAGCTCCCCCTTGGAATTGGTGTTCTCTGTGATTTTCTAAAGCAGCTGCTGATGACTGCTATGCAGACACGAAACCACCTTGTGCCATTTTGTTCCAAAGTCGATTTCCACAAAGTTGAGAACTCTCGAATGTCCCGTTTCCATCCTGCATCAGTTACCTGGTTCTCCAAGAGGTTCTCTCAGTAAATAACAGGACACATGACTTCCTGGTGATTCCAGTCCTAAGAGGCAGAATCCGGAATGAGAGAGAACCCTGCTGGAACATTCATTTATATACTGCATGCAAACCACACCCTCAGGACACGCCCCTTTGAACTGATTGGCTATTCAGAGAAAACCTCACTACAGAGCTGATTGTATTATATTAGATCCATTCATGGACTTGATCTCATTGGATTCTATCTCATTATTGAAGTTCCATGTGTGTTTACTTTCTGTTTTTGTTTATGATTTTGGTTTGAAGATAAAACTGTGCTGCTGGAATTTCAAATGAAAACATTTCATTTGCTTTGGGTGGTAGTGGTTATGTGCCGTGGAGTCGGAACCAACTCATAGTGATCCTGTACAGGGTTTCCGAGGCTGTAAATCTTTACGGGAGCAGAAAGCCTCATCTTTCTCCCACAGAACAGCTGGTAGTTTCGAACTGCTGACCTTAAGGATCGCAGCCCAATTTGTAATTACTACCCTACCAGAGCTAGAACTCACTATTTTGGATACATTTCTATCAGTCTTCATTCATTTAAAAGGACACAAGAAACTTCACTCTAGCAGCAGTGGGGGCAAAGTTTGGATTGGAGCCTATTAAGTCCCTGGGTTTATTTCCATGATCCTGACATGGCTGAAGCAGCTAACTCCAGAAGCACTATATTTTTCATTGTTAAACCAATAAAGAACATGGCAATGCTTTTAGTAAACGATTATTCAAAACATCTAATACTGCTTCTGGGTTGTTTAGTTTCTTTTGAGGATAAAAAATTAGCTCACACTGAGAAAGAAAAATCTGAGTATTCAAGAAGCTACAAAAGCCAGTTGCAGAATTAATGCTGTTGCTGTTGCTATGTGCTATCCAGTGAGTTCCACAGTTCATAGCAATCCTATAGAGTGTTTCTAGAGGATCTCTGGTAGCATAGTGGTTATGAGTTGGGCTGTTAACTTCAGGGTCAGCAGTTCAAAACTACCAGTAGTTCCATGGGAGAAAGATGAGGTTTTCTGCTCCCATAAAGATTTACAGCCTCAGAAACCCTATGCAGGGTCACTATGAGTCGGAACCGACTCCACGGCACACCATCACCATAGGCTTTCCAAGGTTGTAAATCTTTTTGGGAGAGAAATCCTCATCTTTCTCCCATGGAGTAGCTGGTGGATTTCATACTATTGACCTTGTAGTTAGCAGGCCAGTGTGTAACTCAAAATTCTACCAGGACTCCTTTTCAAGATAAATTAAGAAATCCTATTTATTTCCCAAGAGCATGGTATAATTTTAAATTATCATAACTTTATTGTTGTTAAGTGCCATGGAGTACTTTCTGATTCAGCGACTCTGTATAGGGTTCCAGGAGCACTGGGGAGTTTGAACTGACACTTTGAGGTTCAAGTCAATCTTTTGTTCCAGTGTTTATCCTAAAGGCCACACCAGGACTCCAAATGATCATAATAGTCACCATCTTTATTTTGATTATTGCTTTCTTCCCTGTGGCTGTGTAGGATAAATACTGGACTGCTAACCACAAGGTTGCCGAATTGAGTCTACCATGAGGCTTTCTACTGCTGTAAAGATTTAAAGATTGGAAACCAGGCTTTCTGCTCTCCTAAAGATTTACAATCTTGGAAATCCAGGGTAGCTATGAGTCAGAATTGATGCTTTTGAGTTATGGTGTTGGAGGAGACTATTGAAAGTGCCATGGGTTGCCAAATGAACCAACAGATCTATGTTGGAAGAAGTATAGCCAGAGTGCTCCTTGGAGGCCAGGATAGCCAACTTCATCTCTCATACTTCAGACATATTGTCAGGAGGGGCCAGTAGCTGGAGAAGGATATCATGTTTGGTAAGGTGGAGGGTCAGGAGAAAAGAGGAAGACTCCCAGCAAGATGGATTGTCAAAGTGGCAGCATCAATGGGCTCAAGTGTGGCAACAATTGTGAGGTTGGCCCAGGATCAGGTAGTGTTTTGTTCTGTTGTACATAGGGTCGCTATGAGTCGGGACCAATTCGATGGAACCTAACAACGACAACAAATGAGTCATAACAGATTCAATGGAACTTAGCAACAAGAAGTTTTCTTACTAATAAGAAAATCTTGTTGTCTATTAGAAAAAATAAGCTCATTAAACACCATGCAATATACAGGTGTCACAGTCTTGCTTTCTGAAAATGAAGAGGACTTGAAATATTTATAAAGATCAAAGAATATAGTCTTTTAGTATGGATCATGTTGTTGCTGTTAGGTGCCATTGAGTCAGTACTGACCCATAGTGACCTTATGCACAGCAGAACAAAACAGTGCCTGATCCTGGGCCAACCTCACTACTGTTACTTGAATCAATTGATGCTGTCACTTGGCCAATCCATCTCATTGAGGGTCTTCCTCTTTTTCTCTGATGCTCCACCTTACCAAACATGATATCCTTCTCCAGTGACTGCTCCCTCCTGATAGTATGCCCGAAGTCTGAAAGACGAAGTTTGGCCATCTTGGCCTCCAAGGAGCACTCTGGTTGCACTTCTTCCAAAATGGATCCATTAGTTCTTTTGGCAGCCTATGGTACTTTTAATAGTCTCCTCCAACCCCATAACTAAAAAGCATCAATTCTTCTCCAGTCTTCCTTATTCACTGTCCAGCTTTCACATACATATGAGGTTATTGAAAATACCATGGCTTGGGTCAGGGGCACCTTAGTCCTCAAGCTGACATCTTTGCCTCAATTTAAAGTAAATAAAAATCCTCACAACTAAATGGAGAAAAGATTGAAGTGGTCAAGGATTTCATTTTACTTAGATCCACAACGGATGCTCATGGGAAGTAGTCATGAAATCTAATGACATATTGTGGTGGTGGTTATATGCCGTGGGGTCGTTTCCGACTCATAGCCACAGGGTTTCCGAGGCTGTAAATCCTTACCGGAGCAGAAAGCCTCATCTTTCTCCCGCGGAACAGCTGGTATTTTCGAACTGCTGACCTTGCAGTTTGCATCCCGATTCGTAACCATTAAGCTACCAGAGCTCCATATAGCATTGGACAGATGTGCTGCAAAAGACCCCTTTAAAGTGTTGACGAGTAAGGATATCATTTTGAGGACTAAAGTGTGCCTGACTCAAGCCATGGTATTTTCAGTCACCTCATATGCATGAGAAAGCTGGGCAATGAATAAAGAAGACTGTTATTATGCATTTGAATTATTTCAAGAATATTGAATAGACCTTGTATTCCCAGAAGAATGAATAAATCTATCTGAGATGAAGTACAGATGGAGGCTTCTTAGAAACAAGAATGGCAAGACCTCATCTCATGTGCATTGGATTGCCATCAGGAGAGAGCACACCCTGGAGAAAGACATCATGCTTGATAAAGTAAAGGGTCAATGAAAGAAAGGAAGACCCTCAATGAGATGGTTTGACATAGTGACTACAAAAATGTGCTCAAGCATAGCAGTGAGTGTGAGGATAGTGCAGGTGGTGGGAAGTAGTGATTATGTATTTAAAATCTTGTTTGCCTTCCCCTGCGCCCAGGCCCAGGTTAATACTATCTAGCGCGGTGCGGCCGCTGCGGATTACTGCGCCGGACTGGCAAAATCGGTTTGAAAAGCAAGGTCCTGATTCAAGCTCACCAGCTGCTCCTTGGAAACCCTATATAGGGGCACTATGGGTAGGAACCAACTCGATGGCACTTAACAACAACAAAGCTCTAGTCAGTGACTTCCCCTCCCACCCCTGGCAACCATCAAAGAATGTTTCTTTTAGTGTGAAAATCTTTTCTTGACTTTTTCCAATAGAGGTCTCATACATTGTTTGTCCTTTTGTGATTAATTTCATTCAGCATAATGTCCTCCAGTTCATTCATGTTATGAGGTGTTCCCCAGTTTCATCATTATTCTTTTAATACCACGTATATCAAATTATGATTTTAAAGACATTTTATAAGGAGAGATTGTTGAATATGAGGGGCTTCAAAAAGTTTGTGGAAAAGTTCTATTATCCTTTAATTACATTTTTCTTCGATTTTTTCGAAGCTCCTTCATATGTTGAGCTTTTGGGCCGTTTGGTGTGGCGCTGTGGGATAAGCACCGGACTGCTAACTTAAAGGTCAGCAGTTTAAACCCAATAGTCGCTCCTCAGAAACCCAGTACAAGGTAGCCAGGAGTCCTGACTCCACAGTACTTACTAACAACAGTACTCATAATCATATTTTTTCTTAAGATAAATGGATTGACTAGAGCTGATTGATCTATACCCTCTTCTATAACGTGTCACATTTGGATAACATCACAAATGCCACACTTAGATTATACATAATCAAAGGATATTTTGATTGTGATTCTCACCTTTTGAAGGGAACAACGGCGTAACTCTACTTAAAATATCCCCTGACGCTGTTCAAGGGAATCTGTCCAGGCTGGATCGGGGGCCTGCCGCTCTCTGTAAGTAAAGCCTTGCTGTGCTTTCAACACAGAGGACCAGGAACAGGGTGAGTAACAGGTGTCCTCTTGAAGGCATAAGTTCCTGCCTTCACATTCAACCCGACTGCCAACTTTCTTAGCAGGTAAAGTGAATTGTTCCTTAGCGTGATTTCATTAGACACTTTACCTCTCAAGTCACAAACTAATGATGCTTATTTTCAGCGTGGAAGCCTACAGCTGTGAAATAAGGCCCGCACAGTTGGCTGTAGTTTCAGAGTGGAAACATTGTCCATTACTGGGAAGAACATTCACTTTGGGAAAAAGCGCGGATCAGATCAGGGGCGCTCCAGGGCAGGTTCAGCGTCTGGTTCTCCTCCCGGCGCCAGGGCAGGTAGGCGCGGCAGGACTCCCGGGAAGCCCTCCGTAGTCTCCGCCTCCAGCCAAGGGCCCGGCGTAGGGACGCGGCTCTGAGGGCCTGCGCGCTCCTCTCCAGGCTGTGATGGGGGCGGAGCCGCCCGCCGGCTGGAATAACTTTTCTCCTAGACCCGGGATAGAGGTTTTTAGAGGGCGGGAGATCTATGGTACGCCCTCTACCCAGATCGCCTCTTCCAGCTTCTGCCGGCCTTTGACCTTCCCCGTGTCGGCGACCCCTTCTAGTCCCTAGGGTCTTCCACCGCCCCACTGCCTCTCCGCCCAGCTTTTCTTGGGTGTGCTTGCCTCCAACCCCCTGAAGAGAGAAACCACCTCCTGCTTCCCGCCCAGGTAGGGGTCCGGGAAGGCGCCTGGGACCGGTGATGGACGACGGGAGGGAGCGGGGAGCGCAGGGCGCTGGAGCCGGCGTCGCTGCCATGGACGCAGTGAGAGGTCGGGCGGAGAGCGCTGGCTGCCACGCAGTGTCAGGCCTGGAGAACTAGAGGAGAGAACTTGGCTGGTCTCAGGAGCGTCGGGCACAGACTGTAGCACGCGTGGTCTCTGCAACAGCTGGCCAGAGTTCACGGTTAGCCAACCCAATGGAAAGACCTTAGCACAGAGAACTTGTGTTCAGGAGGGATTTTTTTAGGTAAAGTTTGGTATTTCTGCAACTCAAAGCACATCTGTAAATGAGTTTTCTTTTTTAATGAGACAGAGCATTCAAAACAAACAAAACACTCAACTCATAAAAACAAAACCCAAAACTCTTTATTGAGAAACTGAAAAATTCCACCAAAAGATGTCATTTAAACTTTCTCATCACACCCTCCAGTTCCTCAGGTGCTATTCTCTATTAGTTTGTATTTCCAGTTTTTGCTAAAATTTCCGTGAGAAATCTTTTTTCCCCAATTATTATTATTAGGATGAAAACTGGCCATAAGCCGTTAAATTATCATTGTAGTGACTATTTAAGTTTTTAAAGAGTGCTTTATTATTATTATTTTTTGAAACCTGAAGACCCAAAGAATGCTCATTAGTATTGCTGCAGGTGGTATGTGTGTATGTGTGAATTAACTGATTTTTATGAGTGTTCTGAAAACCTCTTAAAATAGTTTCTAGTTCACATTGGTCTAGTAAGTTTAGAGTTGTTTTATACTGGCACCGGAAATGAGGTACCTTGTGTTCTCTGTTAGTTTTGTAAAAGTTCTAAAATGGGAGAATAAATGTTTCTAAATTCAACTTATAATTTCTTACCCAGTTTTTGGATGTTTATCCCTGACAAAGACTTTGTGTACCTTATAGATCCAGGACCACAACTGCAGCTGGACACTTACTATGTGTCTTGGTATCTGAGTAATGTTACACAAAGTTTTCAAATTTTGCTAAAGGTAGTTAATAAACCTGACAAATTTTCTGGGTATGCGCAAGTACAACTGCCAAGTTTTGACAGATAAATGTTATTCATGCTGTACTGATTTTTATTATAAGAAATACTTGTTTCAAAATGGAAAAATTTAGAGATGTCTAAACTTTCAAGGTGTGGTGCTGTGGGTTAATGCGCCAGACTGCAAAGCCGTTTGAACTGCAAGGTTGTCGGTTCAAGCTCACCAACTGCTCCTCGGAAACTCTATACAGGGTCTTTATGGGTTGAAACCAACTCAACGGCACTCACAACAACAACAAACTTTCAAAGAAAGTTTATTCTTAATGAATATACAATGTGATATCTAGCATATGAAAAATTACTCTAATTTGTCTTAGTCCTTTTTTATTATTGATGTTTGGAACAAAAGAAAGTGCAAAGTAAAAGACTTAATTTGTAGATCGTTAATACTAGCTTAGTTACCCATTAACAAAGATTTTGGTCACATCACAAAACAAAAGCACTTCTTTTTTTTAACCATAATCTTTACAGACTATGTTTTGATGCAATTATTCTTTGAAAAATAATTTTAGATAGGGATTTTTTTCAAAGTTTTTTTGAAGGACCATAGGTTGCTATTAATAATTTTGGTAAATAAATGTTTAAAAGTACTAATATACTTTAGAATGGATTATATAAATTATACAATGTTCTGATAGAAAAATGTTGAACATTTAAATAAATTTGCAAAGTCAGTGCTCCAAACCATTAATATCCAACTTCTTTCTTTTCCATAACAAGTAAGGATCACTTCATTACTTTTTCCCATTGGTAGATCATTTGAAAGGTTGCTTTTGACAAACAAACTGCTTTTCTTTGTCCTAGCCTCAGTTATCCATAGGTGTTACTGCTAGTTGCTATTAAGTTATTTCCAACTTGTGGGGTTCTCAGGGATATCTGACTATATAGTGTTTTCAGGGTTGTGATCTTTCTCAGAAGGAGGATAAATACGCATATAAGATTTCTATTTGACTTTCTTAACAGTTGAAACAAATTCAAAGAAGACTCTTTAGGACTTTGGGGACAAATAAGGAGCCAGGGATGTCAAATTGGAAAAGCATTACTCTTCTGAGCTAACATAATTTATCTTTCCATCAACACCTAAGTTCTACCATGGACTTTGGCCTGGTTTATTCCTTGCTCCCATTCATGGGCATTATGACCTTAAAAATTGTCACTAGTCCTCAGTCTTCTTTTCTGAAAACAGAGGTTACAAAAGTATTCAGCAATCAAATGCATTGAGTCCTGGTGTGGCACTATGGGTTTGCACCAGCCTACAAAGTCAGTTTGAACTGCAAGGTTGGCCATTCAAGCTCACCAGCTACTGCTTGGAAACCCTAAAAAAGGGCCACTATGGGTCAGAACCAACTCGATGGTACTTAACTACAGTGCATCTAAGAATGTAAGCTCCGTAGATACCTCATGGTGTATTGTAATCCGAAGAATGCTAAACACCATTACAAGTTCATTTTCCTGATGTGTGGGCATGCCCAGACCATGGTAATAGGTTTATGTTTATTGACCATTTTAAGCTAATAGCTTAAAGGATGAATTTGGCGATAAAATATTTTTATTTGGGTCAGTTCAGTATTTTATTTACCAACACTTTAAAATTAGTAAATTTTGCGTAAATTCCTAACTTCTCTGGAAAAAAAACAAATAGCCCATTAGATAACCTTGGCTTATAACTCCAGGCAGCTGAAGCCAGGGGGTGGCTGCCCATTTTGAATAGTGCATACTTCTCTTTGCCACAGTACCACCATTTCCTGCTAATGCCACTTTCAATAGATGGAAATTTCTAGGAAATGATAGCCTTTCTTTGGTTTTAGCATTGACTTTAAGCAAGTAATTTTATCCCTGTAATTACAAGAGAAGAAAGCAAGTGGCAGAGAACATGACATGTATAAAAGTATATATAGAGAGAGACTATTTTCTCTGGTAGCGTAGTGGTTACGAATCGGGCTGCAAACCGCAAGGTCAGCAGTTCGAAACTACCAGCTGCTCCGCAGGAGAAAGATGAGGCGTTCTGCTCCCGTAAAGATTAATAGTCTCAGAAACCCTGTGCAGGGTCACTATGAGTTGGAACCGACTCCATGGCACATAACAACAACAACAACTCTCTCTTTACAAAAAAAGGTCAAACAAATAGAAGGGAATAAAACACTAGCTGTGGCTCATTTGAAACAGACCATACATAGAATTAGACAAGAACTGTTTTAAATTCTGCTTCATTTTTATCTTTTTGGATAGTTATGAGTGATGTTGCACATAGTTGATCCGGCAAGTGGTTAATCTAGACCAGAGATTTCTGTGAGTCTAAGTTCTATAAGAAAGGAGATAACCTCACACTTGTTTGGTGACTCCACCTGGTGTTTCTGGAAGATTTTTAAATATGTCTAACATAATTTTTTGGTTGGTCCCTTTTAACCTGAAAGGTTTTATTTGAATATTCTTATAATAGCTACCATTTTGGTAGTTTCTTTCTTTCCTGTCTTTTTCGGTCTTTACTTTTTTCCTCTATGATGTTCTTGATGTCATTCCACAGCTCTTTTCATCTTCAGTCATCAGTGTCTAATGCATCAAATCTGTTTCTTGACGTGGTCTATGAATTCACATGAGGTATGTCTGAGTCCATAATTTGACTCTCGTGGATTTGAAAAGACCAAAATAGATGTCAGAAGAGACTCTGAAACTTGCTCTTCAGTACAGACATACTAAAGCAAATGGAAGAAATGAATAGGTTGAAGAGCTAAGCAGAAAATTTCAAAGGGCAGCTCGAGAAGACAAAGTCAAGTATTATAATGAAATGTGCAAAGACCTGGAGTTAGAAAACCAAAAGGGAAGAACATACTCAACTTTCCTCAAACTGAAAGAACTGAAGAAAAAAATTCAAGTCTTGAAGGATTCTATGGACAAAATATTGAATGATGCAGAAAGCATCGAAAGACGATGGAAGAAATATACAGAGTCACTATACCAAAAAGAAATGGTTGATGTTCAACCATTTCAAGAGGTAGTGTATGATCTAGAACCAATGGTGCTGAAGGATCCAAGTTGCACTGAAGGTATAGGCGATAAACAAGGTTCCAGGAATTGATGGAATACAAATTGAAATCTTTCAATAAACTGATGCAGCACTAGAAGCACTCATTCATCTGGAAATGTCAAAGAAATCTGGAAGATAGCTACTTGGCTTACCAATTGGAAAAGGTCCATATTTCTTTCCATTCTAAAAAGAAGAGATCCAATGGAATATGGGAATTATCAAACAATATCATTAATATCACATGCAAATCAAAGTTTGCTGAAGATAATTTTAAAAATGCCTAGAACAGTACATCAACAGGGAACAGCCAGACTCAAACTAGATTCAGAGGATGACATGGAAACTAGGGATATTGCTGATGTTAGATGGATCTTGGCTGAAAGCAGAGAATGGCAGAAATATGTTAACTTGTGCTTTATTGAGTATTCAGAGGTCTTTGAATGTGTGAATCATTACAAGATATAGGTAACATTGTGAAGAATGGGTTTTCCAGAATACTTGGTTGTGTTCAGTAGGAATCTGTACTTAGACCAGGAAGCAGTTGTTCCAAGAGAACAAAGGAATACTGAATGATTTAAAATCAGGAAAGGTGGGTGTCAGGGCTGTATTATTATTATTTTTTTCATCATACTTATTCAATCTGTATGCTGAGCCAATTCATCCAAGAAGCTGGATTAAATGAAGAAGAGTGTGGCATTAGGATTGGAGGATGATTCATTGTCAACCTGTGATTATACAGATGATACAACTTTGCTTGCTGAAAGTGAAGAAGATTTAAAATACTGATGAAGATAAAGACTGCAGCTTTTAGTATGGATTACACCTCAATGTAAAGAAAACAAAAAATTTCACAATTGGTCCAATAAATAATATTATGATAAGTGGAGAAGAGAATGAAGTTGACAAAAACTTCAATTGCTTGAGTCTATAATCAACACTCACAGAAAAAGCAGCCAAGAACTCAGTATGTAAATCTGCTGCACAAGACCTCTTTAAAGTGTTCAAGAGCAAAAATATCAGTTTCAGGACTAAGGTGAACTTGAACAAAACTATGGTGTTTTCAATTGCCTTACATGCCTATGAATGTTGGACACTGAATAAGAAAGACAGTAGAAGAATTGATGCATTTGAGTTCTGATGTTGGAGGAGAATATTGAAAGTACCATGGACTTCCAGAAGAACATGTGTTTGAAGAAGTGCACCCAGAACGCTCCTTAGAAGCAAGGATAGTGAGACTTCTCTCATACTTTGGACATATATCAGGAGTGACCAGTCCCCAGAAAAGGACATCTTGCTTGGTAAAGTGGAGGGTCAGTGAAAAAGAAAAAGATTCTCCAATAAAATGAATTGGCACAGTGGCACTAACAGTGGTCTCAAGCATAGAAACAATTGTGAGGATGGCAAAGGACCAGGCACCAGTTTGTTCTGTTGTTCATAGGGTCGCTTGTGAGTCAGAGCCAATTCGACGCCACCTAACAACATAATACTATCAAGAAAATAATTGATATGTAATAAGTTAAAATCAGGTCTCACCCATTTACTGATGTAGTAACTTTGCTTGAGAGAAATTCAAGGTATCCTTCAAGAGATCTGAGGGAACAAGACAAAGACTAGCAGATATTAAGGCAGAAAAGAAGTTACAATGTTTTAAGACCTACAATAAAGCCATTGATTGGGACAGTCTGTGCCAATGATGAAGAGGAAACATAGGGTGAGGTTAAAAAAACAAAACAAAAGTAAAACTCATTGTTGTTAAGTTGATTCCTACTCACAGTTATCCAACAGGACAGAGTAGAACTGTCTCATTGGGTTTCCAAGGATGTAAGTCTGTCCAGGAGCAAACAGCCACATCTTTCTCCAGAGAGTGCTTGGTGTGTGCTCTCAAGTCAGTTCCGATAGAGCTTCCAAGGCTATAAATCTTTATGGGAGTAGAAAGTCTCTTCTTTCTCTCAAGGAGTGGCTGGTAGATTGAATTTATGATCTTGCGGTTAGCAGTCCATTGGGTAATCCACTAGCCACCAGGGCTTCTTAGGATGAGGTTAGGGAGGTGGGAAATGCTCAGATCATTTAAAGTCTGGAGAAAATAGAAAGAGTGTGGATTTTGAGCAAGTTGGTGGTACAAATGGTTTGCACTCCACTACTAATCAAAAGGTTGGAGTTCAAACCCACCCAGTGGTGCTGCAGAAGAAAGGCCTGGCCATTCTATTTCCAAGAGGTCACAGCGATAAAAACCCTATGGAGCGCTGTTCTGGGTTTGTAGGTAACACATAGAGTTGCATAAGTCAGAATGGGTAATGGTGAAATGCAGGAAAATGATGTGATCTTATTTCTGTGTTGAGATCATTTTGACTGCTATGTATGTAGAGAGACACGAATCTATGACCAACCTGCTGATGCTATTCCATTGTCTCGTCCATAGGCAGGGGCCTCTTTTGTATCTTGCTTAAACTTTACATTATATAGTAAAGTTTAACTTTACATGATATAGTAGCTGCTTAAACTGCAGCTTGGTAGGACTGGATGCAGGAAGGGAAGGGCTATCAAACAATATTTTACAAAATGTATATATAGTGAATGCTTTTAAAACTAAGAGTTACAGTATTTACATAATGCTTGTTTTTTAGTAAAACCATTTGATACTTGCTTAGATATTATATTATCAGTGGGAAATTGTATTTTCATTGAGAAAGTGTGTTCGCTAATGTGTGGTGCTGTGGGTTAATGTGCTGGACAGCAAAGTCAGTTTGAACCGTAAGGTCAGCAGTTCATACTCACCAGCTGTTCCTTGGAAACTCTATACAGGTTGCTATGGGTCAGAACCAACTTGACGGCACTTAACAGCGACAACAAGATGTATGTACAAGGCCTGGAGGCACAGTCGTTCAAGTGCCTGGTCTTTAACTGAAATGTCCTGTTTGATTTTACCATGGGAAAAAGTTATGGAAGTCTACTTTCATAACTACTACAGAGAGGAAGCCCTATGGGACAGTGCAACTCTGTCCTATAGCATTGCTGTGAGTACAAATTGATGGAAATGGGTTTTTTGATTTTAAATATTTTTGGAAAAGTTAACAATTTAGTTGATTATTGTTTGCTCTTGTACTTGCAAGTAAACTATGCTTCTATATATTTAGGAATTAAGTATCCCTGCATTGAATTTCTTTTTGTGTTGTTGTTAGATGCCCTTGAGTTGGCTCCCACTGATAAAGACCGTATGCACAACAGAACAAAACACTGCGTCATCCTATGTCATCTTAACAATATGTTTGAGCACATGATTGCTGCCACGGTGCCAATCCATCTTGTTGGCGACTTCTCTTTTTTATTGATTCTCAAGTTTTCCAAGCAAGATGTCTGTCTTCAGGGACTGATCCGTCCTGACAACCCGTCCACAGCACGAAAAAGCTTCACCATCCTTGTTTCTAAGGAGCATTTTGGCTGTAGTGCTTCTAGGATAGATATGCTTGTTCTGGTAATCCATGATGCCTTCAATATTCTTTACTAACACCACAATTCAGATGCATCAATTCTTTTCTTTTTTTTTTTCTTTTTTAAATAATTTTACTTAGAGCTGCATCAATGCCAATGGATGCAACAGTCAGCTTTTTTTCTTTTTTTTTTTTTTTTTT
>NW_006408690.1:2270494-2272225 GCF_000296735.1 Chrysochloris asiatica
AAGGTGTGATCAGGGTGTGGGCTTCCCTTTTCACTCTTCTTATTGTTTAACTCAGAGTAACTTTCACAGGTGTTGTCTGTTTCCTGGCTATATGGCAGTTGGTATTGGTTCTTGCCTGGGTTTTGGTGTTTTATAAGGTGTGAATGTAGGTTGGCTGTATGGTAGCAGTTGCTGACTCTTCTTGTGTAATATAGGGAGACAAAGAGTCCTCCAAAGGCAAAACAATACCAAAAAAAAAAAAAGACTAAAAAACAGCAACAACAAAAACAAGACTGATACTGCAGTCTCTCTTCACAGAAAAGAGAGATGAGGGAATGAAGAAGAAGAAGAAGGAAGAAAAAAAATAAATGAAAGAAAAAGAAAACAAAATTATTATTTTAATGCAAAATCTCCCAACAAATAGAATATCAGCAAGAAAAAAATCCTACAGCCATTAGAAGTAAAGATTATATCTGACACTACAATCTTTGTCAAAAAAGAAAACAAAATTATTATTTTTAAAAAATTAAAAAATAATCTGTAGCCTAATATGAGGTCTCTTTCCCTCCTTACAGCCCTCTCCTTCTCTTTCGTGTGTTAAAAATTACAGGAACAAAAAGCAAACAAGAAAAGTTCAAGGCCTGCTCTTGGGCTGAGTATCTGTCGGCCGTTTGGTTTTAAGTGGGTACTGTCTCTTTAAATTTCGAGAAGATCTATGCACATGCGTAGTAGAACCTTCCGAGGGTGGGGCTGGAGTATCCGTCAGCTCAGGCACCCCTATACCAGAATGGAGATACGAAGACAGCAAGGGACCAACGAAAAGATACCAAAAAAAAAAGAGAATGTCTACACCTCTATCTCTGTGGCTCTGTCAGACATCCGTGGCTGCTCTGATCCTTTTCCCGCTTGGACCTACACAAAATGGCGGCTCCTGGAGCAGTTGAGCATCCCGAACCAGGAAGCAATGGATTTCATGCTTCTGCCACAAACTCCCCAGCTGTAAGTCTTCCAACCTTCTAAATATTCCTTTATAAGTGGTTTAGAGTACTGGGACCATTCCCTGAGCCTTCTTGGTCCTGTAGTTTGTGTTGTTCTTGGCAGAGCTCGTCACTACACTTCCACCTGATCTGCCATCTTTTTCCGGAACCTCGCATCAATTCTTTTGCATCAGTCTTCTTTATTCATTGTCTAATTTTCACATGCATATGAGGCAATTGAAAATACCATGGCTTGGATAAAGCACACCTTTGTCCTCAAACTGACAGCTTTGCTCTTAAACACTTTACAAAGGTCTTTTGTAGTAGATTTGCCCACTTCAATATGCCATTTGAATTCTTGACTGTTTCTTTCAAGGGCATTGATTGTGGATCTAAGTAAAATGAAACCTTTGATAACTTCAATCTTTTCTCTATCATGATGTTGTTTATTGATCCATTTGTGAGGATTTTTGTTTAAATTGTTATCCATACTGAAGGCTGTATTTTTTCTTTTCAACAACAAGTACTTCACATTCTCTTCACTTTCAGCAAGCAAGGTTGTGTCATCTGCATATCTCAGGTTAAGAGCCTTTCTCTAAACCTGATGCTGAGTTATTCATATAATCCAGTTTTGTGGATTATTTGCTCAGCATACAAACTGAATAAGTATGGTGAAAGGATGCAACCCTGATGCACACCTTTCCTATTTTAATCCATGAGTATCTATCCTCTTGTATTTCATGTGCTTTATTATATATGAGCATATAGTAACATA